>NC_056733.1:903926994-904071007 GCF_019279795.1 Protopterus annectens
GCCTAGACCTACTGTTCACCAACACTGGGAGTCACTGCACTACCCGCTGTGTGTGTTGCCCTCCCTGGTAAGGTCAGACCATAAATCTGTCTCATATGAAGTACAGATCAGACATGACTTCCCCACAGGAACAAAAAAACTGAAAAATTTCTCCAAATCAAACTACACAAGTGATGACACAAAACGTTTCAAAGCCTCTGCTAACACAACCAACAATAACTCCTATGTAGAGGAGTATACAAATGCCCTATATTGACACTTAAACAAATGTATTAACTCGGCTGTACCTGACAGGACCAAACCCAGGACCACCTGAAAAAACAAGTCACCCTGTGTGGACTGTAAGTATTGCAGTTTGTTTGCCAGGATAGTCCAATTGGGCCACAAAGAGCCAGTTTTCAATGGAGTCCTGGGGAGAAAAGCTCCAGAAAAATAAAATACATAGTACTCATTGCACATTTACATTACATATTATCTCATAGGAATACAAAGTAAATATACTAAGAAAAGGTTAACAATGATAGAATACATCAGTATAGTTTGTAAAACAGCAACAAAAAACATTTTTTTTTACACAAAAGTAGCAGCATAGGGTAACTGTTAAGCAGTTGGTCAAATAGTTCAATAGAGTTGAGGAATTATAGGAGGTAGTGATAGTGTATTTAATTCTAGGAGAGTAGGAAGTGGTATTAGAAGGATTAGGTAGGATGCGAACAGGAGCGCTTCCATTGTGAAGTTAGGTGTGAGTGTGTGAGTGTAGCAAGGTTTTAAATGAGGAGAGACTGCTGATGATGCGGATAGGAGATGGTAGAGAATTCCAGACGCGTGCAAGAGAGAAAGACATACAAGCTATATAACAAAAGAAAGAACAAAATGGAACTTACTCAACAGAGGAAGAATACCTTCCAAATCTTTAACAAGCAAATCAGAAATCTTGTAAAGTCCTCGAAGGGTAGTTATGAGACTAAATTAGTATTCCTAGCTATAGACAATCATAAGGCATTCTTTAGCTATATCCGAATCTAAAAGGGACTGCCCAGCTGTGTGCCAAACTTCTAAGAGACAGTACCACTCACTGACAGATCTGGCAATAATTTCACCCCCCCTGTCCCCACCAGCCATACCCCAAAGCATTCCTGACACCAGTTCTCTACCAAGTATCTCCAAAGAACAGGTCATAAAAGCGCTCTCAAGGCCAGAAACATGAACTCTACAGGACCAGATAACATCCCAAGCTGCTTACTAAACAATCTAAAGCAAGATCTAGTGGAACAAAATGGAACTCTCTTTAACCACAGCCTGAGCACTGGTTTTGTTCCAGCAGAGTGGAGAACAGCAACAGTAATCCCCTTGCACAAAGGGGGATCCATCAACTAACCTGGGGAACTATCAACCCATAAGCCTAACCAGCCTTACCTGCAAAGCCATGGAAAGAACCATCATGGACCTAATCAACAAGAACATAGACAACCTTCAAACTCTTGACCCGATCCAGTCTGGTTTCATCAGGGATAGATCTTGCTTATAAAACTTGGTGGCCTTCTTTAAGAATGTCAACAAAGCCTTGGATGAGGGCAAAGCAGAACATACCACTTATCTCGATTTGGCCAAGGGTTTTGACACAATTCTCCGCTCAGGAATCATTGAGAAACTCTCCAAGCTGGGGATTAATCCTACATGAGTAGCCAACTGGCTCACCGATAGAATGCACACCAACTCCATCAGTAAACCAGTTACCAGTGGGGTAACACAAGGATGTGTGCTGTTCCCTCTACATCCTTGTGTGCTGTTCTCTCTACAGTGCAGATGACAGTAGATGGCCTGTGGCCTGTCAGACATGCAGATGACTACAAACTGGGCACAATCACAGAGTCCCCCAGTGATGTTAGCATATTACAGAAAGGGCCTGATGCAGACAAATGATTGGTGCCAAAGTCATGGACTAAATTAGGGTACATGGATTTATTTACATGGCTAGGCTTGGGCCATTATCCTAGTAACCACCTATGAACCTATCCACATTAGAAATGGGGAGATATACGTTCTTTAGATCTAAATGATGACTAGAAGTGCTGAAGGGAAAACAAAAGACAGAAGGAGCTGAAGTGGAAGCATTCTGAATGTTGGCACTTTTACGACTTTGGTTAACTGTGGAAGGCCTGGAAGAGAGCTCTGGCTGTCTTCTTTTTTCTTGGAAAGAGAAAAAGGTTTTAAAAATTGTGTACTTTTCTACTCTTTTGGTACTCAGTCTCAATAGCATATTGAGCTATAAGGTCCCCTAGCAAAGAGGGGACCATGTGAAATTGTTCCTTTACAGCTTTGGCAATTCTTACAAGTTTGTGTCTGATTACAAACTGGAGCTTGTAATCCTGTTTGACAATATCAAGGACCTACTAGTTCGAGACAAAAACTTCCCATTTCTTCACAAAAGACCATGCCCCCCCCACACACATTTTTATGGGAGAACTGGTTAGAGAGGGGATGTGAGGTTGGAAGACTGGGGTGTTTTGTTTTAAGAGGAAGTGATTAGCTTGACTGAGTCATGGCACTTTGTCTCAGACTGATCCTTCTGCTGTCACGGCACTTTGTCTCAGAATGATCCTTCTGCTGTCACGGCACTTTGTCTCAGAATGATCCTTCTGCTGTCATGGCACTTTGTCTCAGAATGATCCTTCTGCTCTGCTTCCCATTATTTTCCTTAGTCGACTCTGATTCCCTTGTGAAATTGCCTTTTTCATGCTTGGAGGAAAGAGGTCAACTTTCCATTCCTTGGTAGAGTAGTTTCTGCTACAGTTAGTATCCTGAGAATGAATGAGCTGTTTTATGGGCTGCACAGTTTCTCCTCCAGCCTTTTAAATGCCTTTTCTGATGAGGGTCAGATGAGATCTTCGTCCAATGGTGCATTTAGAACTGCCAGCTTCAAAGAGGTCTGGCAAAGGCTGGGTTCTCACACAAGCACATTTCTGAATCACCGACCCAGTAGCTGCTAGCTAGAGTAACACTGTATGGACTGCTTTGGAAGCTTAGGTACACAGGTTCCACAGTACAAGCATTGACCTGGTACACAGGTTCCACAGTACAAGCATTGATCTGGTACACAGGTTCCACAGTATAAGCATTGACCTGGTACACAGGCTCCACAGTATAAGCATTGACCTGGTACACAGGCTCCACAGTACAAGCGCTGACCTGGTACAAAGGTTTCACAGTACAAGCGCTGACCTGGTACAAAGGTTCCACAGTACAAGCACTGACCTGGTACACAGGTTCTACAGTACAAGCACTGACCTGGTACACAGGTTCCACAGTACAAGCACTGACCTGGTACACAGGTTCCACAGTACAAGCACTGACCTGGTTCACAGGTTCCACAGTACAAGCATTCACCTGGTACACAGGTTCCACAGTACAAGCATTCACCTGGTACACAGGTTTCACAGTACAAGCATTCACCTGGTACACAGGTTCCACAGTACAAGCACTGACCTAGTACACAGGTTCCACAGTACAAGCACCGACCTGGTACACAGGTTCCACAGTACAAGCATTGACCTGGTACACAGGTTCCATAGCACAAGCGCTGACCTGGTACACAGGTTCCACAGTACAAGCGCTGACCTGGTACAAAGGTTCCACAGTACAAGCACTGACCTGGTACACAGGTTCTACAGTACAAGCACTGACCTGGTACACAGGTTCCACAGTACAAGCACTGACCTGGTACACAGGTTCTACAGTACAAGCACTGACCTGGTTCACAGGTTCCACAGTACAAGCATTCACCTGGTACACAGGTTCCACAGTACAAGCATTCACCTGGTACACAGGTTTCACAGTACAAGCATTCACCTGGTACACAGGTTCCACAGTACAAGCACTGACCTAGTACACAGGTTCCACAGTACAAGCACCGACCTGGTACACAGGTTCCACAGTACAAGCATTGATCTGGTACACAGGGTCCACAGTGCAAGCATTGATCTGGTACACAGGGTCCGCAGTACAAGCATTGATCTGGTACACAGGGTCCACAGTACAAGCATTGACATGGTACACAGGTTCCACAGTACAAGCATTCATCTAGTACACAGGTTCCACAGTACAAGCATTCACCTGGTACACAGGTTCCACAGTACAAGCATTCACCTGGTACACAGGTTCCACAGTACAAGCACTGACCTGGTACACAGGTTCCACAGTACAAGCACTGACCTTTTCAGGTCCTTTTGTCCTTGACCTCTTCAGCTTTACACTCCAGTTGCTCTTCAGCTTTAAACTCCAGCTGACCTAGCACAGACTCTTAAAACCTCAGCATGAGAGTCTGGCAGTTAAGGGTCCTAAAAGCCAGGGTAGCAGAGGTGTAAGTCTTCTACTCAAAGTGGTCAAGCAGCCTGCTCTCCCCGTCATTGAGAACAAGGTTCCGGGATGGAGGCAGAGAGTTTCTCTTGCTGAAATCCAGAGATCCCATAGCTGGATTCACTAAGGTCTTCTTGTATGAGAGCCTGCAGGAATCCAAGACCCCATTAAATCAGTAACACTTCCTAGGAATGGGGGGGGCATCTGTTTCCATTTGGTGCACAGGTTAATGAATATTCCAGTGCTTCTAAGACTGGATGTCAGCAAATGGCCTAGGCTCAGGAGGACACATGACATTGTGTACCTTAAACTGGGCCTGCGAGCACTCCTGTTCCTCAATCATCTGAGGAAGGTTGTCCCCAAATTAGACATTCTCTGCATTAGAAGCACCGGATACTGTGTTCACAGAGTCATAGGTTCATAGATTAGTACTAGGCTAACTGCCCTTGTGAGCCATTTTAAGCCTAGCCAATTATCCCTTGTGAGACTCAAACCTTGCACCTTGTGTTTGTAAGGCAAACACCTTAACCATTAGGCCCACCCTCCCAACCTCCATAAATTAGTACTAAGCTAACTGCCATTGTGAGCCATTTTAAGCCTAGCCAATTATACCTTGTGAGATTCAAACCCTGCATCTGTTGTTTGTAAGGCAAACATCTTAACCATTAGGCCACCCTCCCAACCCTCAAAAACTTTATCAGTCTCGAACCCGGGACCTTGGACTCACCAGTCTGCATGAAGTACCACTATACCAAGGCAGATTAAACATCTGGTTCTTATATGTCAGCTCATCTTCCTCTGAATCCAGCATGTGCAAATCCTACCCCGGTATTGGTTAAGTCATCATTTTAAAAGGAGCCCCTAACACTATAGGAATTTCCAAAGCAGGCTGCTTGGATTTCCAACTCTTTGTGAAATCTTGCTCCAGTTGTAAAAGGTCCTGTGATGTAACCTGGGTAGTAGAAACAAGAGGAACTGCCTTGCTTAGGTTAAGGTAAGACAGAGGGTGTCTGTTTTAGTTTGAATTTCTTGGAACTCTGGCTGCCCAGAGGCAGCTGCCTTGAAGACCTTGGTTCACAAGTGGATGGTGATGCCTCTTTTTAGTTTCTACCAACCTTCTCATGCCTACTGTCTGGACATCACCTTCACCTGCATTGATATCTGTATGGGTGTCAGCTCCATAGGCCCACAATGCAGACCTGGCCCACTAGGACTTACCAGTGTCCGATAGTATGAGGGCCCCCAAACGTGTCATGTCAGAGGCTTCAGCAAGGACTGAGTTTAGACGCTGCAAACATATCTCTCTAATCTTGACTGCATCAAATCTCAATCTTCTTGAATTCTGAAAGGCTATGACTGCTTTCTCTTACCCCATGGGCACTTCCTTCAAGTGCTTATATTTTGATTTGCGTCTATCAGAATCCTCGGTCAATGCCGTGAAGAAGTGGTACCAATTGTGTACCTTCCTTGGAGCTACATGTTCCCAGAGAGATACCTCAGTATAACAAATCATCCTTGACTTGACTCTATCATAGTTAAGACAACTGTCCATGTTGTGCTCTCGGGCTAGATAAAACAAGTAAGACTGAGCATCCTTGTTTGGGATTTGTTCTCACACTCAAAGTGTTACTGTTTTCAAGGTCACTATTACTCACTGATAAAGGCCAAAAGACACAAAAAATAATCCAGATGATAAAAGATTGTATGTTAGACCATATACTTTCAGAACTGTAGCATTAAAGATCTGAATATCATGGCATCTAATGCTCCAAAACTACCAACTTCCTTAAGTCCGACTGGGAAGGAGTCTCCAAAACTATGAAAGGGAGGGCAGCGCTCTGGATATCTGGCTGACTGGTGGGCTCCTTACAGGCAGGAATCCCAGATGTCAAGACTGCAAAAAGTGAGTGGCATAATTAATATGATCTTGTCTTTAGTAGTGTTAAGTTAGGTAATGCTCAAAGAATTCAAGTTTTGTTTTTAAATTTTTCTTCATCTCTCTGTTGTTTGGTATTAAGTAAACAGTTACAGTTGAATTTGTAAAGAATGTGCATTTTTTTTTCAACTTATGAAGCAACTTACCGACAGGAAATGTATGCATCCATCTTCTCCGATTCGAAGTCAGCTTCATAGGCATCCGAGATGGTGCAAATGGGTTGATGAGGGCTCGCTGTGGTGTGAATCCTCCAGGACGGATATGCAGCATTGATTCAGCACTTCCAACATGGAAGCGTCCTGGTGCACTGGAATCCCGCTGCTGGGAATCCATCATTTGCTCCATAACTTCTGACAATAAAAAAAAAAGTGGAGATAAAACAAGATTTTAAATGTGAAGACTCACTATATCTGCAACTAAGAGTTAATGCTACAGCAAAACAGTCACAGATGCTGGGCACACAAAATGAAATAAGCCAGACTTCCAGTGTTCTCTGTGAACAAGAAAGCCATTACCAAACAGAAGGTATTTGTTCTTGACAAGTGTAGGTTTTCATGAAAAATTAGCACACTATATGAACATGATGAGCTCTGACTGTGACCTGGCTACTGCTGGCATTTACTGGTACATAGTCAGGTGTGCTCAGAGGAAACAATGTGACAGCTTTCAGTAATTCCTTGTATTTACTAACCCAATCAATCACTATCCCCTGCTGATATACCTCTGTCCGTGCAGGCACTCCCGCTGATTAAATTATCCTGCAGGTGGAGCCTGGGTTTTCTACTACTGCTGTTTAGTTTTTTATTCCTAAGGACAACGTTTAGTTTGATTCCACTATACACTGCTATAAAGTCTTCGGCTGTTGATTTTGTTAAACTTGTATTTATTTTGTATTCATTTAAATTATTACAGCTCTATTTTTTTTTGTTTGTTTCTAACTTCATTAACACCTACCTCTATACTTTGTACTACTGTTTAAAACTAACGTATGCACTGTTTTGGTTACTTTACGGTATGTTCCTGGGCAGGCCTGAAAAGGGACCACCTGGATCAATGCTCTACCCCATTAACAAACTTAAATAAATAAAATAAGATGTCACGTGAACAAACCCAGATGAGTTCTGGCTGTTCTCCATAATAAATTTCAACCTAAAAGTAACGCAAGAGGGTATTTTCTGAAGAGTTCACCATTGTAAAGACATGTAAGGAAATAATGTAGAAAGGGGAGTCTGAAGTTTCTTAGAACCCGCACTCAAAGTATATAAACAGACACTACACTACAAACATTTTACATTAAATCTTTCCCTCGTGTATTATATAATGTCTTATCCAAATTGATTTTAAAGTCTATGCCTGGAATGTGCCACTGGGGGAGCTAAATGCTAACACTAAAACAAATACCAGTTACAGAAAAACAAAGTCACAGACACTTCGCACAATGCCTTTCAAGGTTATAGAACACAGAACAACAGTACAAATACTTTTTCAGGCTAACCCGGGGGCACAAAACAAAGTAACCAACACAATAAAATGCACATGTTCATTTGGAAGTAATACATGATAAGTTGGTGTATGATGCATGCAATATCATGCACTGTAGGCTTAGAGAAAAAAAACTTTGTGACAGGTAACTTCACCTGTTCCCTTATTTTGAAGTAAAAAGACGGTATCACACAAATCACAGCAAAAATTCCATTTATCTCATTTTACACTTCGGATCTCACAAAGTTTTTAAATATGTTGTGAATGGAATGTCTTGAGACTAAGCTTTTTTAATACTAACTGCTTATTTTTGTATTATTTAAGTTGTGCAGTAAATGTTATACAAGGATTTGCTTATTTTACAACAGTCATATTTTTTTTTTACATTTTACATACCTCTCAATTGTTAATTTCCTAGAATGTCCAGATTTTTGCCTTATATTTTTGGTCCATTTGTCATAAAATTTATTACTGTCTGGCAAATCATTTGGGATTCTAAATAATGATGGACATTTGAGTTTCAGACATCATACCCTTCAGAAAATGGATGCTAATGCAAACGCTATTATTAAAGCAACTTTCGAAGTTTATTAGAGCAATATTCAAAATCTGTCCCCAATCTTGGGCAAAATACAGGCTGGGCTGTTTAAGTGACACCTTGTTCAGCTGTCAAGAGGTCCAAGCAATGTGGAAACATTTCTGGCTCTGTCCTTACTATAAAAGGAAAACCCAATATTGCCTGAGCCAAAAAGGAGATGTGATGAGCATTTATACCCTGCCTTTCTTCATTTTTGTTTCTCACTGAAAATTAAGAGTGCTGGAAGAAAATTTAGAGTAAGCGACTTGTTCAGTTTATGGAAAAGACATCTGCATTCCAGGTCTCCCATTGCTGGTATCCTGGTGCAGAATTCTGCAGTTTATGGAGAAGACATCTGCATTCCAGGTCTCCTGTTGCTGGCATTGGTTTCCACATATGCCATGCTTTACACAAATTTTCAAACAATTTTCGAAATATCTCTAATAACTCTATAGGATCTCTGATTATTTTTCATGTTATAGGTTCCCCAAGTTTGGAGCCAGCCCTTTCTTCCTTCTGTTGCCTAAGTCACTGCACTAAATGGTTTTGTGTTCTGAAGTTATCAAAAACTAGTTGCATAACAGCAATCTTTCTAAACGCATGCATATTATTTAAATATACAGTTGTTTTCCGTTTAGCATTCTGCTGCTGTTCCTCTTTTTGTTCTGTGACATTCCCCTTATTCTGTGATACTTTAACCTTTGTAAGCACCTCTAAATAATTCCTATTTCTTCTTAACTATATCTCTTTTTATTTTTAAAGTTCCTTTTTCATTTTATCCCACTCACTAGCTATTTCTTCTGAAAAAAATGTATTTCTTTTCTAATAACTTCCACTACCCATTTATTACATTCCTCCCTTTTCAATAGGAAGGATTTTTACTTCATCACCCTTCATTTTTTATCTTAGATTTTATTGGTTCATGATCTGAAATGGCTACTGGATGTGTGTTGAAGCTTTCAAATAAATATATATGTTACTGTGAAATATAAATTCTATCCAGTCTAACCCAGTTTTTGTACCTTGGTAAACGAGATATAAATTCGGACTGAGATCCTACTACTGAATTCACATCTTCTATACCAAATATTTTCATAAAAGTCTTCAGAAATCTACCCCTTGTGTTACATGTTTCCTTCTGGGTCCTCAAGATGTATCCCTCTGGTTTGCAAATCAAGTTCCAGTCCCCTCATACGTAATATTCCCTGCTGAAAGCAGATTATTTCTCCGTAAATTTTCTTAAGCTCCATAAAAGCAGTTTTTGATGGAATATAAATATGTCCAGTATAATCCTCCTCCCTTGCCAATAGCCACTTATTAACACAAATCTACCATTATTTTTTCCTCTTCTATCACTACTGGAGTCCCCTCTATTAATAAGCATTATTAATCCCTTTTTCTTTTGTCCCGGATATTCTGCTGAATTTCCTTTCTGAATCCTTTCTTTTGTCAAATTCACATGCTCATTTCTTTCCTGTCTCCTGCAGTACTGCTACTTGCACTCTGCAGGTTTTATAGTTTTATAATTCAATACTCTCTCCTTTTTGCGTATACTTCCAAGGTCATTTACATTCCAAGATACTATGGACAGAGAGGCCATTATGATAAAAAGCTATTGTTCCCACTTATTGTACAAGACAACTTAGTAAAATGTGTATTTCCAAGTTTTGTTTTATATGCACACATAAATGTTTGACTGGATGCTCTTCTATATAGTTGTTTCTTCTCATCTCCATCTGAATCTATGTCATATTTCAAAATACTTTTTGGTTTAATGAAAATCCTCAAAAAATTAAATACATTGTCAGACCACCCACTATTCCCTATAAACCTAGAACAAACACAGAAAACTATGTACATTTTTAACAGATGAAGTTTAACTCTCCAGATAGCCCCAAAATGACAGATGCACCCACAGACATAACCTGATCTAAAATTAAGGTTTCTCATGCTAAAGCACATGTTATAGCCTGTGTTCCCATTTACACAGACTGCTGTCTGTTCTTTTTCTTACCTCTATTCAAACCAAGATGTGAAAGCAGCTTGTTTGCTTTCAGAAAACATTCATTTTAACCCTAAAGAAAAGGTGTGCTGGCCAGTTTTAAATAAAATTAAATTATGCACTGTTCTATTAAATGCATTAAAGTAGGCTGCTGGGGAAGTCACTATCTCTTACTCACTTGCCACAATTTCAAACTTTATTTTTCACTGAACTGCTTGCCATTATACCTTTAAATGTAGCATTTCCCTCGGCAAAGACTAATCAGAACTCTGAAGATTAACTGCTTGCACATGTAGATAGCTTATTTCCATGTAAATGCAGTCAGCAACAAAAGAAAACAGCTAACAACTTGCAAATGCTTGATGGGATCTTTGTAAATTTCACTCAGAACAGAATGTACAGAATTCACCTAGCTAACTGACTACAGCTGCAGACTTTGCATCTGTCACTAAACATTTGCTAATGGAAAAAAGGCTAATAACTTTGCAGCTGCAATAAGATTAGCATTTTTCATGGCTTTCACCATTTTGTCTTATTTTTCAAGCCTATTTGTTACAAAAAAAATCATAGCTTAAGCCAAGGACATTAATTTAGACATCTACCCTTGTAAAAACAATGGAAATTATCATCTTAGTTCTATATATATAATATAATCGGTACACTTCCACATTCCACCCAGCAGCTCTGATCACAGCATTATATTGAATTAAATGTGCTTATGTTCAGCCTTTCCTCTTGGTTATACTGTATTTCTCACACCAGTACTTTCTAATCACATAAAAGTGTCACTGAAAGGATTGCCCCCCCACACACACAGACATTTAAAATACCCCCAAATTCACACTTTATAAAACTGCTCTACATTATAATATGCAGTTTATATCATAATCACAGAAAGTCTTGAATGGTTGGAGGGTCTGGCTTTTTCCACCTCCTTGTGATACACTTCTTGTATATCAATGTTAATGCTCCAGCAGCATATAATCCAATTCTGACAAATTAGCAACACACCTCTTAACAATGAGTACAAGGTTGCTTTCAGCCAGCTGCCTATCTGCAAATGACCTACAGACAGAGCCCAACACCTGTATTTTAAATAAATTTTTTTTTTGCATTACAAAAAAGTGTTTCCTACTACCTATCTCAGGGCTTCTGCATTTCCAAAAATATGGGGCCCTAGTAGGACACATTTTATATAACCTCTCCTAAGTGTTAAAAATGTATACAATCACTGAAAGCCAATACATGACAATTTCATGAAATTCTAACATACCTGTGATTCATATTTACCCCTTCTTTATACCTTATCTATGCTCCTCCTACTTACTGTCCAGCCTTTCACATTCCACACAGTTGACCTTGGCCAGTTTCTGGTATAAGCTACTTATTATCTGCTTTGTTTTTGGCTTTACTAGATGTTGCTTCCATAAACTATCCAACCACCTCCATCAGGGACTCCACCTGGCAAGTACCAATTTTCAGTTTCTTATGCCTATCCCTTAGATAATAAATTCATAGGCAAGTACTAGACTATCTGACCTTGTGGGCCATTTTAAGCCTAGCCAATTTCCCTTCTTGTGCTTGATTTAGCCTATTCTATTTGGTGTTAAGATTGCCCTTATCCGTCCAATGGCCGATAAGCAAATACTACCCCTAGTGAGAATAACTAGGATCATATCATAGATAATTTGAGGGGGATCCATGACTGGGATAATGCATTTAGAAGCTGCCTCTGTCCATTAGTAGTACAGCGGCTGTCCTGGTGTAAATTTTCTAATACCCATCCGAAGATCCACGTTGTGCTAGAACATGGACAAGAATGTGTTTTTTTTTTTTTTTTTTTTGTGGATGGGGAGTTTGTACCAGAACAGTGGTATCCTGTGCAACATATACCTGTTCCTCCTAACCATTCTGTTGATGTTGCACAAGAGGTTTAGATCCCAAGACAGAGTATTTATGATGCCATTTGACTTGCTGATGTGAAGTAGGTCCATCAGCTACTGAGTTGGTGGATGCCTTGTATGCCATATACAGGTCACCTCTTACTAGTCTGCAGGATACAGAGTATAGTGACAGGGCTTTGAGTCGGTCCATGTAGGCTATATTGTTTAGGCCTTGTCTCCTACCAGTAAGGTAGCTCTGTGAGGGTACCAGTTGTTGCATGTGTCTGGACAGACATATGCTAAAGGAGGCATTGTAATCGACTGGCCTAATGAGGGCTGAGTAAAGAAGGACAATGGCATTTCTAGATCTAGAAACAATCCCTTTGTTTAATAGCTGCACAATATTGAAGGACATTCTCATAACAGTGGACACATGTTGGTCAAAAGTTAGGTTAGTGTCCAGATTAATTCCCAAAACCTGAACATCTGAGTCAACACTTAGGGCCATATTGTCAATGTGGTAGTTCTCCAGGACAGATAACTTCCCAAAGGATACAATAATGCTGTCTTCTGGTATTTAGTCTCAGTCCATTACATTGACACCGGTTATTTGTTTGGGACAAACCTTCATGTGGGATCACTTGGGTATTCAATGACTACTCCCAGCTTGCAGTCATCTGCAGACTTAACCTAGGCCCTCTGGCATTGGCTTTTTGTTTAAAGAAATACATTCCAAACAAGAAAGAACCCAAAACTGAACCCTGTGGGACTCCACTTATGACTGGTCTTTTTGTGGTGGTAGCTTCCCCTATTTTGATCTCCTGTGTCCTATATATGAGCCAGTTGGCAAACCAGAGGGTGGCAGGGGGTTTAATCACAGTCTATTTAGCTTTACCACCATGCCTGAGTCAAGGATTATCTCAAAAGCTTTGGCCAGGTCAAGGCATGTGGTGTGCACTGTTTTAGTTTCATCCATTGCTTTGGTGACCTTTTCAAAAAAAGTTCACCAAGATGAGTAAGCATGACCTGCCCTTGATGAATACAAACTGAGTGTTTGGAGGTCCCATATGTCCTTACTGAAGAATTTCATGGTAAGTCTTTTTTTGGCTTTGCATATGAAGCTGGCCAGACGTGGGGGTCTGTGGAAGGTCCTGTCTTATTTGCAAGGGAATGACTGTAGCTATTCTCTATTCGCCTGGTACAAAACCAGTATGGAGGAGAAAATTGAACAGTATTTTTAGGAGTGGGGCTAAACTGTGCTTCATGCTGCTTAAGATACATCCAGGGATATTGTCAGGAGCGATTGATACAGTAGTGTTAGCTTCTGATAGCACTTTTAGGACTTGGTCTTGTGATAGCCAGAGGCAAGCCAGTTTCGGATATCTCTTGTTGGAAAGACAGAGGGGAGAGAGGGGTTTGAGTTTGTAGTCTTAGTCTCTTCCTGTCAATACATGCTTCTTCTCTAAGTTTTCACAACTTACAAAGGTATTTTCCACCTTTAACTGTGTCCAGTAAACTCCTGCCAAATAGGTCTTAACCCAGTATTTAAAGTCTTCAACCTCTACAACCCAGGCTGGGCTTAGTTCAGTGTGTAAAAATCTCCTCTTTTCAGTCTATCTTAAACTTGTTCATCACCTGCACCACAATATTTAATAGGTGGTTTTACTATACTATGTCCATCTCCTATGGGTTCTGTGGACTCTTAAAAGGTCTCTGATGTAGTCCATGTCTCCACTGACACTAAAGATATCCATCAAAAATAACCTGGCAGTTTCAGTTTATTAAACAGTGAAACATCCTCATATGTACTGCCTGAAAATAAATTTCTAGGTCAGAGGCAACTAATCCTGCAAGGTGCCTGGAAAGAACAAGAATGCTCCATGGATCTCAGTGATCCTTATTTACTCAAATATGTGCTATCTGCTTAGTTAGCCCTATAAAATGCCAAGGAAGGGGGCCTGGCATGGCTTGCACTAAACAGTGCAGAGTTATTAAGATAAACATTCTAAATGCCATGATCCTCTGATGAAAATGAAGATTCATAACTCTCTAGTGATCCTCTGATGAAAATCAAGATTCATAACTCTCCAATGTGTAAAATACTTATTACAAATTTTATGGAGTTGCTCATATTTCTCATTAATTGTGTCACCCAAGGTTGGAGAAACTCAGACAACTACGTAGTTATATAATGTTACTAGGGGCAAACATCTCACATAAAGCAATTATAAACAGCAAACAGGTTGTCAGTAACACACACAGTGCCATACTATACCCATCACACACGGGTCTATATTATGAATCTTGATTTTCATCAGAGGATCACTGGAGAGTTATGAATCTTCATTTTCATCAGAGGATCATGGCATTTAGAATGTTTATCTTAATAACTCTGCTCTGTTTAGTGCAAGCCATGCCAGGCCCCCTTCCTTAGCATTTTATAGGGCTAACTAAAAGGTTGAATACAGCAAACCTCTCTTCAGCAAGACAACAGCAGCAAATGTTTGTTTACGTGAACATCTCTTCCAGCAAAAATCAAAACAGCTAATAACATTAGATGGTCAACTGTAGTTAAAGCCTATGTACCACGTTATTTGCCGTTTTGATTTTCGCTGAAAGAGAAGTTCACATAAACATTCGCTGTTCTCGTCTCGCTAAATAGAGGTCCACTGAATTCTAGCTTTCATGTTGTAACATAGACCCATCACACACAATAAAGACCAAACACTTACATCTACATAGGCTCTTAAAGGTCACCTAACTAAAGCAAAAAGGTCTCCTCAATGTAACCTAAGACATAACTATTCTCCAGCAACCCCACAAATGCTTAACTCGGGCAGCCCCCACCATTAAAGCATACATCTAAGGCTCTCAGTGTCTCACATCAAAAGCCCATCTGCCAAAACTCCACACAATTCCAAATGCTAGAGATAAGTGACCGCACATTGAGACCTACACAGGCCTATCGCGTGTCAGAATTTGCCATATCATGTGTGCACTCAAGTCCTTGTACCACAAGGACTTATACAACAGTCATAGTACACATGGGTGTAAATGACTTCAAACACAACTCCTTGGATCATATGAAGATGGGAATGATGACACACGTGGAATATGTGAGCAGGGCAGCTATGAACCTAGTTAGCAGCAGCGTTTTACCATCACTGAGAACGTAGCTGCAATATAAACATAAGATTATTGCCTTCAACAACTGGCTTACCTTCTTGTGTCATTCAAGTGGGGTTAAGTACATCTATATCAGCCTGGGGGAAGATATTTATTTATTTATTTGCCTTTCATTAGCCGGGTTAGTCCAACTGGGCTGGTGGCCCATTTTAAGTGGAGACCCGAGGAGAAAAGCTCCACACAGACAAAAAAAAAAAGAATAAAAAAGTTACATTACAAGTAATGTGAATACGAATACATAACTACATACATTCATACCATACGTGGATATGAATACATAACTATGTACATTGAAGCCATAATGGAAATTGACAAGGATAAAATTCAGCAAAATGAACAGCTAAAAAAAAATACAAGAGGTAGAAACATGGGAGTATAAATGTGGATATACAATAGGGCATCAGAAAAAAATAGCCGCAGAGGCATCTTTACTGACTAAACCAAGTTGGTAGAGAGGAATACGTATTTAACAGAAGGGTTGAATTACATGGGAAGGAGATGAGTGTTTAGAAGAGTTGAGATAGAAAGAGAACAGTTATGAGGAGAGAGAAGGGGGTGACAGTATAGTAGCTAAGGAAGAGAACAAATGAGATTTTAGAATGGAGCTACTCAGTGGCATAGCTAAGGAACCACAGTACTAGTTGTTATAAAGTTACATTAAAGTAAGGAGAAGAGAATTGTTATAGTTTAACAACCGGGGAAGGGTGGCGACAGGTGCAGGAAGAAGAGTTAGCAAGGTAGTTTTTCAATTTTCTTTTGAACTAGATCGAAGATCAGATAGAATGTATATTAGTTAGGAGTTTGTTCCAGGTTTGTGATATGGAGCATTTATAAAGTAATCTGGCTATTGGTTTGCTGGCCTGCAGGTATCAAGTAGCATTTGGTCAGCACTACAGAGAGATCGTGAAGGGTTGTACAGGGATAGGAGGGTGGACAGGGAGGGACAGTTTGCAGGTTTGTAAAGTAGAGGACATGTCATTTGTAGCTGAGAAAGTTGGAGTAGTTGAGGGAAATCAAGCCAGTGTAGTTGTTTAAGGGAAAGGCAGTGATGATAGACAGACCTAACTGGTCTGCCAGGGTGGGCTGCACCTATCTCTACAAGGCTTTCATATATTGGCTAAAACCTTCTTCACCCACACAGTGTTTCTTTAAGCAATGTCAGCATTCAAAAGCTTCTGGACTAGATGAAACAAAATCTGAGTAAGATAAAAGGTATTGCTGCTCACTGCTAGCCTTGATAAAAGAAAATAACTTCACATCCTACATGCTGCTTACCCTGGAATGCAATATATGTACAGTCATGTAGACCTGGTTGAAGACCATAGACAGCACCCATGAGTGGAGGGTTTCAACATCTGCCACGTGTTCAGACCCACTGCACTAAATGAAGGCACTATTGGAGGCAGCGTCTCCATAATCATATAACAACATTTCACCTCCAGGCTCGTTAAGACAGGATTATGACCTGAAACTATTCCATGTCCAGCTTAGCACAAACAAAACCCTTTATCACATCACAGTTAATTACAGGACCCTATATGTCTCTCCACTGGCCCACACCCTACTACATGACTAGCATGTAGTCCCTATACAATAATAACGACCAGAAACCCCTCCATGTCCAACTTACCACAAACAAAACCCTTTATCATAGCACAGTTAACAACAGGACCCTATATGTGTCTCCACCGGCCCATACCTACTACATGACAGGTATGCAGTCCCTATAAAATAGGCCAATCATCATTCTCCTAGGGGGACTTCAACTACCCCTCCATCAACTGGGAAAGTAATATATATCCCCAACATGTATGCACAGAGATTACCAGGCTTCATAAATACAAACTCTCTGCACCAATTAGTTCCACACCCAGAATAAGGGAGACAAAGTCCAGGACTTGGTCCTCACCAATATGGGAGAACTCTGTTCCTCACCAGTTGTAACTTCCTCTCTCATCATCAAATCAGACATAAATCAGTCACATTCGTCATAAGACTGAAGCCAGAAACATCCTTAAATACTTCAGTATTTGGAGATTAAGTTAAAACAAATCTACGAAAACTGAGTGATAACCTGCTTCCATTTAACATCCCCCTCCAATCTGAAGACCCTACGTATGAGTGGAATCCTTTACTGTCAAAATGTATGCACTTGTGAGTAGCTGCACAGATGCATCTGTTAGCCACTGAAGCAAATAAAATGCCAAATCTAAAAATAAAGCCCTATGGCAGAAGTGGAATATAAACAAGACTCTACAATAAAAGAAAAAAAATAATTGCATCAAATGATGAATCTAACGCTCAGGATGCAAATAACACTCTTGCTACACTTAACAAGGAACTCTTGGCCCTGATCAAATCAGCCAATGCTAGACATGAGGTTAAAAAAATAGTCATACAGGCCAAAGACAACTAATAAAGCCTTCTTTATGCTAGAAACATCAGAATAAACACCCAGATCTGTACAGAGCTAACAGTAAATGACACTACATACTCAGATCGTGAAGCCATAACCAGTCAAATCTTATAACAAACATCCAGAACTGCACAGAGCTAACAGTAAATGATGGCACATACTCAGAGAGTGAAGAAATAACCAGTCTACCTGTGGATAAATTTAACTCGAACTTCATCCCCCTCCTTCCTCCCTCCCTACCCCATACATTCCCAGACTGCATACTCGCATCTACAGCCCCCAATTCACCCAACAACAAGTCCTCAAAGCAATTTCCAGGGCCAAGGACACCACTTCTGTGGGGCCAGATAACATACCAGGGCACCCAATGAGCAGTCTGAAACAGACACCGTCATCCCCCTACAAAGGCTATTGAGTATATCATTCTCAAAACAAGTTTTGTGCCAGATAAATTGAGGAAAGCAACAGTTGTCCCTCTGCACAAAGGTGGGGCATCAACTGACCCATAAGTCTGACCAGCCACATCTGTAAGGCTACTGAGAGGATCGTCATGGAATTATTAAACAACAACATAAGTAACCTACAAACTCTGGACACAAAGCAGTTCAGTTTTTGTCAAAGGTATGTCCTGCCTGCTTAACTTGGCCGACTTCTTCAAAATGCGTACTGAAGCAGTGGATGAAGGAAAATCAGTACACACCTCATATCTCGACCTCAACAAAGGCATTCAACACTCTGGTATTGTTGATAAACTGTCCCAGTTAAATATTCATTCTTATGTAACTCACTGGACAGCAAACATTCTCACAAACAGAACCCAGAAAATTACCTTCACTAGTAGTGTAGCCAAGGGTTCAGTCCTTTGGACACTCCTCTTTGGCATTTACTTCTTGGAGGTCAAAGCTAATGTAAACAGTTTGTGGCTGAACAAGTTTGCAGATGACTATAAATCGGTGACATCCTAAACTCTCCAGAGGACACCAAGATCCTGCAAGGGGGCTTTTCCCAAAAACTTAGTTGGTGTTACAATCATGCATATAAATATTTCAGGAACAAACAATAATGCTCTTCTAGCCTGCCAATTTGCCAATATAACCATCCCGATAATAAGTATCCAAGTTGTTCTTAAAACTATCTAAACTAGTACTTGCTAGTCTGTTCCATACATAATTATCCCTCTCAGGGAACAATTTAGTATATCTCATATTCCTATATAATCTCCTATACAGGTTGTCTGATGATTGCTGACTACTCTTTTATAAGCCCAAACAATCCCAGAGGTAGTTGTCTCCAAGTGCCTTGTATACCAGAAAAAGGTCTCCTCTTAAATATCTATATGAAACATTGTACAAGTTCAGATATTTTAATCTTTCATAACTTAAAAATGTCCGCATCCATGGATGCCATTAGACATTTTAATCTTTCATAACTTAAAAATGTCCGCATCCATGAATGCCATTTGTATACTTCTGCTGTATTCTTTCCAATTTTCTCATGCTAGTTTTCTTATAAGATTTAATATTACTACTTCATACTCTAGTTTTTGTCTAACGTAACTTACAATTATTTCATCATTTCTGATCATAGGAGGTTACTAGGCTAATGGCCCTGGGGTCCTTACAAGCCTAGCCAAGAGTTTATCCCCAAAAAGCAACTTCAGTCAGCACCTGTCGCCCCTGTCAATGAGGGACAAAGGAGGAACCCCTGGGACAAATTTGTGGTTGCCCATCCACTCAACAATGTTGAGCTCGAAGAAGGTCAGCGAGGGTTTCTCACACTTGATAAACATTTTTGTACAGTTTATACTTTTTCTAACTAACAAAGACTAACGTTAAGTCTATATAAATGACAACTTTGCATGCTTTCTAATTTGTAGCTATTACAGAACACCTGTTACAGGCAGTTATATACATATTTTCAACATATGCTTGCTGATACATGGTTTCAAGTCCTTACCTTTCCAGTTCTGACAATAATTTATCCCAGTTTTTTTCACAAGAAGAAAGTAAATTTAAAGATCTTTATGAATCTGGGTTTGTCATATTCGGCTTTCCCTTAAAGATGGATTTAACAAGTGCATGTCTCCAATCCCATGGAAATGCCAAAAAATGTATAAATCTCCTCTGACAAGCATTCTGTCAACTGTTGCGATCAAATCAACAACACACCACTTGAAAACTGATTCGGGAATTAGGGTCCTGGGAACAAAGTGTCCTAACATAACTATGTATCCATTATTATAATAAAATCTTTCTTCATTGCACAGCATCTTTGAAGGGTATGACATCTAGGTCCAGGGATGTGATCATTCTACTGTATTCAGTACTTATTAATCAATCACAGAATATAATTGCTCCCTTTGTTATGTACCTGTCCAAACACTTAACACAATTTGAATTACCACAATGCTTTCTCACTAAGAAACTCAACAGCTTAAATCATAAAAACTGCAGTGACCATCTCAAAACCTTGTTCCTCATCTCAGTATCATACAGACCAGTGAGAGACAATTTCTGCCTTATGTATAGAGCCTCAAAAGACCTTGTCCTCTCTGATCTGCAGCACATCCACAAGTCCAGGGGTGCAATAAACACCCACTTAAGAGATCTTAATCTCTTCTGCATCATAAATAGGGCACATTACAGGAAATATGCACCAAAGAGAATACCACTTCTTCAGCATCATCTTCTTCACTTAAAGTACTTTCATTACTGTATTCAGACCTAATCAGGATGAATGCATGGGAAACTGCAAATTCACCCTGGTTCTACCTTCTGGACAGGGGTAACAAGTAAATGTTAGACTCAGCTCTGGCTTATTCGTACTTAAAACACATGAGCTAAAAACTTCATGGGAATGCAGGACTAGGCCTCTAAAGATCCTCATGGACCAATAACCTAGTAAGTAACTACAAGCCTAAACAAACTAATTAGGCAGAGCCCCTCACTGACCCTCTTCAAGAGAAATTTTGACGAGTGGATGGGAGATCGTAAGTATATCCCCGGGATCTCTTCTGGGTCCCTGCTAGGCAGAGGCACAATAAACTAACCGTAAAGGGACTATATTCTGTGACCTACTATACATAGGCACAGTCTACAAATCTAAAAGGGTGGCGAAAGCCAAACACACTCTGGCTAGGCTTATAAATGCCCTAGGGCAGATAGCCTAGTATCAACCTATGAACAATTGTGTGGCCAAAAAGCGATATTTCTCCATAAGGGTGAAGGCTATATTATGGCTGACAGTTGAGACAATTGTTTTGTGTAGTTTAATTTAAGTTCAGACAGTTCTCCAAACTGATTTATTTAATCCATGAAAGTCTCCTTATGTGCATGCAGGTAAATCACATGAATCAAAAGGTCACCTGCATAAGGTGAGAACAGCTCTGATTTGACTCACTGGATAGACCCCTCCCTCAATCCATGTAGTTTACATCCCAGAGGTTCCAAAAACAGGTTGAACAGAAAATGTGAGAAGGAGAACCCTGCCTCATAGAGTCTGAAATCTCAAAAGACGGTGACAAGAGACTGTCCAACTTAATTCTAGCTGTTGCCCCTTTACATAACATATTAAGTTAATAAACCTTTCGGAGAACCCAAAAGATAGAGAACCTTTCCTAAAAATAGTCAATTTACTCAGTTGAAGGCTTTTTATATGTTATAACTCAAAATCATGAAGGGTCTGGAGGTCTGCTGTACATTTTTTTATCATAAGCAGAATCTTTACAACATTATCAAACATTTGCCAACCTTTGATAAAACCTGCACAGTCCAGGTATATTAGTTCTGGGAGCCATCCACTAAGTCCTTGGTGTATAATAATTATAATTAGTTTATTAATATGTGTTTAGAACAGAAATGGGGAGATAGGAAGCACAGAAGAGAGTATCTATACCAGCTGTAGGAATTAAAGAAAGTACAGTTGTGTACACTTACCATAAATGTAGATGTTCGAGTGTATTCACTGTTGCAGTCATTACAATTGGGTTATCTCAGTCGGCCTGAATTCCAAAGTCTAGGTCTGGTGTCGGTTGCTGTCGCCTCTTCCCTGACGTCAGTGCGCCAGGGGTATAAAAGATGCAGCCGACGCCATTTTCTTCAGTTTTTCTTGCCCCAGATGTCAGATGCCCCCCAAAGGGTAGGCTAAAAATATGTCAATAAAACATGCATGCACCAAAATATATATTTTGCCTTCATCTACAAGCAAATACACCACATAGGTTGTATAGAATAGGGAAGTACAAATAAGTTCCAGCAAAGAAATGGGGGATGGTGGGTGGGTAACCTGGACTGCAAAGGGGGTAAGAATGAGTGCCTCCCTGCTTGTTTATGTACCACATGACCATGGTATTGTCTGTCTTTATCAGTAGTTGTCCCGGATGAAATAGGTCCTTGAAGGCTGTCAGGGCATTTTGAACAGCTAGCATCTCTTTTTGATTGATATGTAGATGCATTTGGTTTGCGGACCATGTGCCTTGAATACATCTTCCTGCCATGTGGGCTCCCCAGGCATAATCCGATGCATCCGTTCTTAATGTTTGTGTGGCTGGGGGTAGAGTGAATGGCTGTCCCTTGTTCTGGTGACAGGCCTTCGCCCACCATCGAAACTCCTGTTGCAGGCAGGGAATGAGAGTAACTATTGTTTCCAGGCTGTGGCAATGTTGAGTCCAAACACTTTTTAGGTACCATTGAAGTTTCCTCATATGCAGTCTTGCATATGGAATTAGTAGAATGCAGGATGCCATGAAACCCAAAGCCTGCAGAATTTTTCTTGCAGATAACTGGGCCTTTGTTGCCAACAGTTTGAAATAGGTAGTCAGTTGTCTTTGTTTGTCTAGTGTGAGATAAGCCATCTGGGCAGTTGTATTTAAGCTTGCACCCAGGAATATTCTCTTGAGAGGGTACTAATTTTCAATTTTGTTCGTTGACTGTGTACCCTACGCATGGTAGTAATCTCTTTACAAACGCCAGATGCTGTAGTAGAATGTCCTTGTTCTCTGCTTGAATGAGGCAGTCGTCCAAGTAAGGATATATTTGTATTCCTCTTTGTCTCCAGTATGCAATTGCTGGTGCCAGGCACTTTGTGAAGACCCTGGGTGCAGTACATAAGCCAAAGGGCAGTGCAAAGAATTGGCATTGAGCCAGCTTTGAATCTGAGGTATCTTCTGCATGTTTGTCTGATTGGAACATGCAGGTATGCCTCTTTTAGATCTACAGTCACAAGCCAAGCCTTCTTGCCCAACATGGGCAGAAGCTGCTGTAGAGTCAACATTTTGAATTTTGGAATATCCAGATATATGTTTAGAATAGACAGGTCCAGTACTGGTCTCCAGGCTTTGACCTTTCTGGGTACCAAGAACAGCCTTGAATAGAATCCTTGTCCCTGCTCTTGCTCTGGTACTTGATGAATGGCCCTCATGTCCATGAGGGATGAAATTTGTTTTTGTGCCTCTGCCCATTGATTGTGTGGCAGGTCTGGCATACCGTTTGGCCTTGGCAGGGTGTGGAAGTGGAACCTATAGCCTTGTGATACTATATTTAGGACCCATTTGTCCTGTGTGATGATGTGCCAATTTTGTGAAAAAAGTGCTAGTTTTCCCCCCAGAGGAGCTGCCAAAAGAGACGTGCTTGGTGCTGGAAGGGGGAAGTCATTGAGACTTTTCCTGTATGTCTGTGATTTTTCCTGTCCGCTCTTGGAGGTAGAAGCACCCCATTGTTTAGGCCTGTATGAGCCTTGGGGCTGTGATCTGCCTCTGGGGCATCTGTATCTGCCTCTTTGTGGCCTATCTGACACTGGAAAGGACCAATTCTTTGTAGGCCAGTTCTTACTAAATCTGGGAGGCTGTACCTGCAAGAAATCCTTGACTGTTTGCATACATTTAGCTTTGTCCTCCATTTTCTTCAACACCTCTTCTGCTTTAACACCAAACAAAGTATCATGCTGTAATGGAGCATCTAATAGTTTTGCTTTAACATGATCAGGAAGACTCTGTTCTTTTAACCAAGCATGCCTCCTAATGACAGAGCCTGTAACTGCTGCTCTGCAGGAGGCCTCTAGAGAATCAAAACCACATTGCAAAGTATGCTTTCCCACTTGTTCAGCTGCATGCAATAAATCCTGCGTTTCTTTGTTGTCTGCACATTCTGAATTAGTTAACATTTTCTGTTTAATCAATGACATAAGATATTGCTGATATTTAAACATATGAAATTGGCAATTTAAAGCTCTTACAGCCAAGGTAGCAGAAGTATAAATCTTTTTACCCCATCTGTCCAGGGCCCTAGAATCCGTATCAGAGGGTATAGGGTTTTTTGCAGTAGAAGCCTTGACCCCTTTGGGACCCTGAGAGATGGTTTCTGGGTCAGCAGCAGGGTTTTTATAAAGAAATTTATGTGAATCAGGAACCCTATAGTATCTGTCTGGCTTAACAGGAGCTGGTGGTAAAGAGTCTGGAGATAGACTGGACTCTGAAAATACATCATCTACAATGTCTAAAACAGGTGGGATAGCCAGGGGCCTGTGCTGAGGCAATAAAAGGAAGTCTCTGAGCCTTTTCTTGGATTCTGAGTAATCTTGGCTATCCCAGTGGAAATATTCCCTCATAGTATGCAGTATTTCCCCAAAATAATAATCCTCAGGAGGAGAGGCTGAAGGGATAGATTCTTCAGCATCAGAATCCACATAGGGAGGAATGGAATATTCCTGTTCAGAGGAGGAATCAGAGGAAATGGAAACCTGGTCTGAAGATTCATAATCTAACTCTTGCCTAGGCCTCTTATCAGAAGGGAGATGGGAACCCCTGATCAAAGTAATTAGGTCTTCGGCCATTTTAAGCATCTGTATTTTAGGCATGGAGGCCTGTCCAGGAGAATGCTGTACTTGTTTCTTTGTCTTTATAGCTGCTTTAGTCTTTGCCTTTGAAGCTGAAGTAGGTTTCACATATAACTGTGTAGGCCTGAAAACACCCTCAGAAGCCGATGCCTGCTCAGCGGCTCCGGACCCATCTGAGGGCATAGTTTCTGAGTGTCCAATACCTTGAGTTTCCAGCGGCCTAGTCGGCTCCACGTGGGAGTCGGAAGTGGCCTGTGGCTCTGAGGTAGCGGGCGTCAGGGGCTGTGAAAGCGCCTCACTGAGAACCGGTGACAGGCCTAGCAGAAGCCTCGTCGTCAGTTTTGGATCTCGGATGCCTGTCCTTTTCTTTGTCTTTGCACTTTTTATAAACTCCGGTAGTCGGCTGTTCTGACGGCATTATATAATTAAATCTTCTGCCAAAGTAATGGACTGCAAAATCGTACCGACGCTTAATAGTGTGTTGGTTAAATCTAGCACAAAACCGACAACTAGCAACGTTATGGTCAGGGCCTAGGCAAGGAATACAATAAGAATGAAAATCCTTATGAGGTATTTGCTTCCCACAAGAAATACAATTATTAACTTTTTCTGACATCGGTCTGGAGCAAGAAAAAAGTTTCTCCAACGGGGTACTTAGCTTTAATGAAGACTTCGGATCTGAAATTCGAAAAACTCAAGAGTCGGCCGACCGGCACTTGTGAACTGCTTTTGCTTCGGGCACCGTGCGGCAAGAAAGACTGAAGAAAATGGCATCGGCTGCATCTTTTATACCCCTGGCACACTGACGTCAGGGAAGAGGCGACAGCAACCAACGCCAGACCTAGACTTTGGAATTCAGGCCGACTGAGGGTAGCCTGCCAGCAGGATAACCCAATTGTAATGACTGCAACAGTGAAACACGAAGAACATTCTAGGGTTTCTACTCAGCTTTATGGAGGAGGAGCAGCATACCCCATAATTTGGTTTGCAAGTTTAAAGAAGTCTTTTCTAAATTATTTTCCCATATTTCCATGTTTCCATGGTTACAGCATCATGCCCAGAGGCACTTTCCCTTTTAAGTCCTCTTCATCCCATAATCGAATTCTTCTTGTAAGGCGGGCACTACAAGTAATGTTTTTTGATTTTCCGTCAGCTGCAGCACCTCGATATCTCACCAAGACTGCTCTTGCATATTATCTATACTGCTACCTCCTGAGTATAAAAGCTTTATGGACATAAGGGGGAATGGTATGATCCAGTCTCTAGAAATATGAAAGTCGATTGTGAGGAGTTGGAACTGAGAAAAAAGTTTGGAGGTGGGGGGGGAGAAGAAATGGCAAAAAAATACAATCTACACCTCAGGAAGTTTTACTTCAGAGACTGATTGTGCAGCACTAATGAAACCATGTTTTCAAAAGGACTTAAGATGGATAAAGAAAAGAAGAGGAAAATGAGGTGAATGAGGTAGCTGTCGGGATAGCTGCCACAAAGGTCAGACTAGACTGACAAACCTTCTCCTTTAGCCAGCATGAATAAGTGATGTCATGTACATAGGAAGCTCAAAATGCCAGTGTCTTGCAAATTCTTGTCAAGGAATAAATCCTCCCCATTTTTGCTGGATCATGCAAACTACGTAAATATTTCTGCATCAGCTAAGCTAGGAAACTCGCTCATAATTCTCAGAGTTCTATCCATCATAAACACTCTGTCTCCAATGAACTGAGCAAAGGCATTATATCAACCAAGAAGACAAGACTAGAAACAGTGTCCTCACTTCAGTCACGCAAGGGAAGCCCAGTAAACAGAACTGTCTAATGAGGCAAGCCCCCCAAACTGAGTGCAGCAATCATGATCACATTTTTGAAGAGTAAAACATGCAAGAAACACAGCAAATTGACAATCAGTTTTGCAGCTCGCAGAAAAGCAATTAAGGTGCTGCAAATGTGTCACATGACCCCCTCTCCCAAAAGCTGCTAATGTTTCCTGTGGACAAGCACTGTGACAACTTCCACAGCAGCTTTTGCAGTTCTATCAACATTAATTAATTTTTTAACACCTTTACTGAATTATCACTTGTGATGTAGGCAAATGTACATTTATACAAAAGTAATCAAACTGTATTAAGTTAACATAACAAACATTATACTTCACATATATTGCTGTATATCATGCAACCTAAGCAACATTACATAAATTATTCAATTCTTGTCCCTTTTTTTAAGCAAGAAACATCTTTATTAAACCATCACTTATGACATAAGCAATCATAGGTTTATATAAATGAAAACAAACCACATCGACACAATCCTAGCTACAAGCATTTTACATCACAAACCATACTGACTCACTCCCAGTTACAAACATACATCACTTATAATCTACCCAATCATTTTCAGTCAAACATTACACAGCTCATTTTAAGTCCAGCCTTCTTTTAAACCTCATTCCTCCTTTGTATGTATTGTTCCAACAATTCCCATTTTCCCCTATGTAGTTTGCTCCTACCCTTTTCTAAAGATCTCAGTTCTGGTTGATTTATTTCTGTTACTATATTCAGTACTTCTAATATAGTTGGTTTAGATTCTGATTTCCATTTTCTAGTAATTGCTTTTTTAATATACAACAGGAAAAACGACCAACCTGTGCTGTGTAAACATCTCACCAAACAAATAAACCAGAGTAAAGCAGTCCAAAAAAGTAGAATGATGAGATGACACCAGGCTCTCAGCATAAAATGAAAAATCTTTTATTTTAAACCAACATAAGTGCTTTCACATATGTCCCCAGGGAACTGAACTTCTCTGCTGCCACAAGCAGTGGCTGACAACATAGCTTAAAATGCTGACCTACTCATGCTATTAATCAGCTTCTTTTGCCTTAAAGTGAGTAACGTGCAGCTTGATTGCAGTCACTTACTGACCCAATCCTCACTCCACAACGTTCGTGAGGGTTTCACCTATCACTGTGCAATGGAACCGCAGTGCACTCCTAAGCTTAGTGACTAGGGGTGTTTCTAACACATATATACCCAGTACTGACAGCATAAAAGACTCATAGCAAACTTACAAAATCAAAGGATTACACATTCAGACTTAAACCTTAGGAACGGCATTAAGAATGACCATAAGGTCTCCACTCCCTGTGGTACTTTGTAGGTGATCGGTGACAAATGGGGCTTGATGGAGGGAACCTTTACTGCAGCAGTGATCCTTCGACTCCAACAGCTACTGTCATTGTGAGTTACAAAGGTATATCAAGTCCACTAAAGGTAACAATACTGAGGAATACATCCTAAACATGGCTGCAATACAAAAACAGTGCAACGCTAATACTGAGGAATACAACCCTAAACATGGCTGAAATACCAAAACAGTATATGGTTAACAATACTAATGAATACATCCCAAACATGGTGGAAATACCAAAACAGCATAAGATTAAAAATACTGAGGAATACATTCTAAACATGGCTGAAAAACCAAAACAGTATAAGGTTAACAATACGGAGGAATGCATCTCTAACAAGGATGAAATACCAAATTAGTATAAGGTTTCTCTGTGTGGAAGAGGTGTCATATGTCTTTGCGAGTTACACAGGTGTATTGTGTCCACCAAAGATAACAATAGTGAGGAATACATCCCTAAACATGGCCGAAATACCAAAACAGTGTAAGGTTAACAATACTGAGGAATACATTCTAAACATGGCTGAAAAACCAAAACAGTATAAGGTTAACAATACTGAGGAATGCATCTCTAAACATGGCTGAAATACCAAAATAGTATAATGTTTCCCTGTGAGGAAGAGGTGTCATAAATTGTCCTCCAAAACAACACTGGTAAACTTCACCCTTCACATACAATTTATAGTGTGTGGACAAGGTATGCATAGATGTCCATGCAGCTGCCACACAAACTGCCCTGTGCAGAAAGCTTCTTGAAGAAAGTTACTGAGTTGGCTGCCACCCTGGTAGAATGCACAATGAATGCAGACTTCAAGGGTCACTTATAGCAGTCATCTCAAAATGCAATAACAACGAGACAAGAGTTTGGATAAGATTTGTTTGGAATGCAGTTTGTGTGCTTTTTGTGCATAAGGAAACCAACAGCTGATATGTCCATCTGCATTATCTTCATCCTAATTATGCAAACATATCAGCTGTGAATATCCAGCAAATGCACAATGTTTTCCTCTATATACTGGAGACTTTACACAACAATGGTCAAGCTGAAGAGTGACAGCTTAGAAACTATCTTACAGAGAAGAGCAGTCGGTCTGAACGCTAACCCTGCCACTGTGAAAGACCATAGAAGGCTCCCAGCACAAGAGGGCTTGTAACTCTAATGTTCTAGATGAAGAAACGGCACCAAGAACAGTAACTTCCATAATAAAAAATATAAACCACTGAAGAACTTGGCTCAGAATAGGCTAAGGTTAGTTTATCCATTACAAAAACAAAACAAAACATTCCACGGGAGTGAAACAGATCTCTTATGAACTCTCAATTCCAACACTCCCTTAAGTAAATGCTTGACTTATGACGGCAGGAAAGGATCTAAAGGCCGACACGCAGCACTGACTGAGAGGTGTGCCTTAGAGGAGGATAAGAAAGGCTGCAAACTAGCAGGTATGAGAGGTAGTGCAGGATCTTAGGTTCTTCCGGCACTCTTATGGGGATGATCTTCTTCTTCTTCTCCTGTTAGGGGTTGCCACAGCAGATCAGTGGTTGGCAGAATGAGTGGCAGTAGAGTTTTTACAGTGCCGAGTTGCCAGCCTGGTGCTCAACCTTCCTCAGAAGGCACACACAAACACACACACACACACACACACAGACAGACACACACACAGACACACACACACACACACACACACACAGACACACACACACACACAGACACACACACACACACACACACACACACACACACACACACACACACACACACACACACACACACACACACACTCACACACACACACACACACACACACACACACACACTCACACACACCTATGGCCAATTTAGAGTGTTCAATCCAACTCTAGCATGTCTTGAGAATATGAGAGGAAACCAAGCACCTGGAGGAAACTCACATGAACACAGGTAGGACATGCAGACTCCACATAGAAGGGCACCCAGCCAAGAATCAAGCCAGAGAACCTGTTGCTGTGAGGTGACAATGCTAACCGCTGCACCATTGTACCACCCTCAGCACTCTTATGGGATACAGTTTGATAAACACCCACAAAGAAAAATCTCCATTTAACTGAACAAGAATGCTTATTCTAGGCTTTCTGGTCTGTTGCAAGACACTCATCATCTCTAACACCTGACCTTTAGAAGATGTCAGGCTGAGAGAATCCAGCAGACCGCTTAGGCTCTTCAGGCAGGGTGTTTCACAAAATTCCTTTGCTCTGAGTGAGAAGAGGGCAATGGTGTAGAATCAAGAAAGGAACCCCCTATTGAGATATGTTCTACTTCTGAGACCCAAGGCTGTATGGTTAAGAGAGGGGTTCTAGAAGGACCTTGGTCTTATCCAGTTTATTCATGTGAAACACCCATGGTATCAGTGGTGCTGGTAGGACGCCATACAGCATACATCTCCTAAAAACAGATACTGAAGGCATTCACTGCTTATATCTTCTTGCATGGGAACTTGGAACAACATTTCTGTAGCTGATAGTTTGTCTGACAATACATTTCTTGGAGATATCTCTGTGTAATTGACAAGAAACATTTTGCGGTTTAGCTTCCACTTGTGGTTGTTGATACTGGCCCTGCTGAACAACATGCTGGATGAGGGAATGTGAGGGTCTTTGGGGTGCTAACCAGGGCTGTCAGATATTCCTATGTGAGCTGGACTGTCCCAGGATCAGCAGCCCGATCCTGAGTCCCGCACTAACAGTTAAAATCCCAGTGAAAAAGCCTCCACTTGTTTTTTTTTTTGATTGACCCATGTGCCGGTATAAGAGCCAATCAAAAAACTGCAAAGCGGAGCCACTTCTGTTTAATGTGGAACTGCCTGATGTTCTGAACTGAACAGAAGAGGCTCCGCTGTGCAATTTTTGGATTGGCTCGTACACGGGCATATGGGGCTCTAACCCCTTCAGGTTCATGTGTATGCACAGTATGGTTTGCTCCAGTTTCCGTGGACCTTCAGCTATTCCTGATCTGCTCATCCAAGTAAGGTCCAATGCACCTATGCGGAGTGTTTGTGCCCCTATGGGACTACCACGAGTAACCAGTCTTGTTCTAGGTGAGGTCCATTTTGTGGGGCCACTAAGTAAAGTTTTCGTTTATGGAAGGAATAAGAGGAAACACTTTATGGAAGACTAGAGGTTACCACACTAGAGATTACTGAATTACAACTGAATTTTCCTTATAAGCATTACTTTTATGAGAAATATAAGAATACATGACACCATGTGTCTTTGAACTCTGAGGAACTCTCTGTCTAACAACTATGACTTCTGCACCATTTCTGCAAAGTCGATTTTTAAATGAAAAGATTTTCCCTTGCAGAGCTAAAAAAGACCCTTACCTGCAGCCAGCTTAGGCCCCTACTAAATGTTAAAAGCAACCATCTAGAATGGCTAGACAATGCACGGTGAGTATCAGAGATGTCTTGATCCCTTCTACAGATGGTGACTGGATAAGGCACATGTCCAGGTATGGGTAAATGTGTGCATCTTGTATCCTCACAATACATGCATTAGGGATCATACAGTTTGTGAACATCTTGTTGGGCTATACTCAGTCAAAATGGGTAAGGAAATGAGCTGGACGTAACTATGGCCTACATTCAACTTCTGATCGCAACACAGTTAACACAGACTGAAGGGTTAGCTTTCTTAATATGGTATTCCAGTGGGGTTTAACCTCAAGAGGTACAAAAAAGGTCTCAAAGGACCATCCCTTCTTTGGGAATGGGAACAGCTTTGAGCAGAAACTTTTAACTTGCTTTCCATGAGGTACTTTCTCCACAGGTCTACAGATAATCAGATGTTCCAGCACTACGAGTCCTATGCAGATCTGGTCTCAACAGAATGATGGCAAATTCATGAAGTAGAACAAATTATTCCAGCTTGCACTTCTTTGAAATAATGAAATCTCCTTCACTTCCACAGGTCTGTGTGCATGCACGCAAGTGTGTGTGTGTGGTTATCATTAGACTAGTCAATCATGGCTATAATCAACATATGCATGGCCAACCCATATTGGTTGACAATGCATAAGACCAACAGCTGTGCTAGAAAGGATGAACTATGGGGATTATGCAATCTCAGAATTAATACATGTAACTAATGGGGGATACAATTCCCACCCCCTGCAAAAAAAAAAAAAAAACTATTTTAGCATGCACCAATGACTGACCTTGGTGCATGGACAGACGGGTACTGACATTCGTACTTCAATGTTATTGGATCGATGTTAAACATAATATATGGGTCTACTTCTGTTCATCGAAAGTACACCCTACAGAAACTCAAAAAGCCAATTCCGTTTCAGCAAAAACGCACTTTTGCAAAACACACATTACCGAAGCACGGAAACACAAAAATAAATACTAACAACACATTTCTGCAGGGAAGCACTCCCTCCTGTATCCCCCACCTCCACTAATTATATACACCAACTCCGAGATTGCACTACAGTGGGGAAAAGGGTACATTTCCTTATCCACACTGCTCCGTGATCTACATAACCAGGCTGCAAATGCTCTACACCTTCCAATCCCATTGGAAGTGTAGATAGCAAGTAAATAACATCTTACCTGCTGTCCCACAGGATCCATGAACCACCACACCTAATTGGTTAATATGCATTTCACGAATGTGAGTTTTCGTGAAACTGCACTTTCGATTAAACGGAGTCAGCTTCTTGAGTTTTGATAGGGTGTACTTTCGACAAGATGAAAGTAGACCCATATATGTATGTGTGTTTGTGTGTGTACATATACAATTATATACTGAATGGTCGAACTGTTTCATTTACTGCACTTCTCCAACTTAGTTATACGTGCTAACCCAAACGATGCCCCTAGCAGCTTACCTTAAAAAAAACTTTCCCATAACGCTATCACTACAGAAGACAGCTTGGACTCTCTCTCACACACACACACACACACACACACACACACACACACACACACAGACACACCCACTAAATCTACCACTTACTTAAAAAACATAAGCCCAAGAAATGGTCTTCATTTTAGATCTGATCTGGCACGAATCCAAGTTGCAAGTGTAACTTTATCAAATGCCTCCTCACAAATCAAAAACTTACATGGTGGTCTTTTCAGGGTTACAATGCTCTGATTCTACCATCTTAAGTACACCCATATGAAGATATTTTTATCTTCCGAGCTGGACAGGACAGTAGTCTACATGAAAGACCCTGAATATTAAGACAAAAAACTGTCTTTTGGCTTTTCCCGGTTAGGGGTCACCACAGCAGAACTCCGGTCCGCTAATGATTGGCAGTGAAATTTTACAATCAAGACAGAAGTGATAAAATAGGGGCTCCATACTGAAATGCCTACACTTGTAAAGCAGTGTGTCAACACACTGAAAAACAAAGGTCCAAAAATACAGAACATCACTCTTCCCCTTTAAACTTGCTGCATCTCCCAATGTGGAGGACAAGACAACCTGGACTTGCAATATACCAACTATGAGATCAACAAACCTTGGAGAAAAGGACGTATTCCAAAAAATGACCATCAAGGACTTAGTATATGTAAGTCCGTTTTTTTTTTTTAGCTATTCAGTTGCCATATTACAGGACTCACTGAAACGGGTCCTAACATTTCAAATGGTTACCTACAACAGCTGCAGCTTTTACGGCCAGTCATCCAGCCTTCTTCAGGGAAAGGCAGTTTTGCTTTTGGCTTTAAAAAAGACAGCATAATGGCTTAGTAGGATGATCCATCTCAACACCAGGTCCAGGGCTTGATCCTGACTTCTGGGCACTGTGTGGGATATCAGCATGTCATGCTCCAGTACTCCAGCTTCTTTTCACCTTCAAGAAACATGCTACTTGACTTGGCTACGCTAAACCTTTAGAACTTACCTTTCTTCTTGTGGCCCAGTTCATGAGTGAAAAAGATATGGGGGGATCAGCCAACTTACCTGGTTAACAAATGCAAAAAATCCTCTTACAAATTTTATTAAGGGTGATTTGCAATAGCAATTCTTATATTTATGGGCACACAATAAGATGAAGTATTTATGAGTATGGATTAAAAAAGATTTTATTATAGCAGCTAAGGATATGTGGGAAGAGGCTAAACAAAAGATAATACAAAAACTGAGAAAAGTACAGTTGTGTACACTTACCATAAATGTAGATGTTCGAGTGTATTCACTGTTGCAGTCATCATATTTGGGTTATCCCTGCCAGGGTAGCCCTCGGCCAGCCCGACTACCAGAGACTTAGTACTTCTGCGTCGGTTGCTGTCACTTGAGGACTGACATCAGGTCGTCAGTGGTATAAAGGAAGGCAGCCGATGCCATTACATCAGTTTTTCTTGCCCTAACCTGTCAGGAGCCCCCAAAGTAGATGGCCAGGTTCTGGTGGAAGAACCCCACCAGTGGAAAATAAATACAAATATGCCCCTTGCAATTAAAGGAGAACAACAAGGAAGAAGGGTAACAAAAGAGAAAAAAGGGGGATGGAGGGAGGGAAACCAGGACTGCAACAGTGAATACACTCCAACATCTACATTTATGGTAAGTGTACACAACTGTACTATGTTCTTCGTGTTTCACTGTTGCAGTCATCACATTTGGGTAGACTCCCAAAGCTGAAGAAATAGGTGGAGGCAGTCAAGGAAGTTAGGGGCTGGCTAGGATGCCCTGCACGACTGCAGAGGCAAATCCTGCCCTGGAATTGGAGAAGAGAGGCAGGTGGTAATGCTTGGTAAAAGTGTGAACAGATGTCCAGGTGGAAGCCTCCAAGATGTCCCTGGTGGGGATTCCTCTGAGGAAAGCTGCAGTGGTGGAGGCTGCTCTGGTGGAGTGTGTCCTGACCCCCTTGGGGGGAGGCTTAGCATGCTCTTTGTAGCAGAAATGGATGCAGTGTGCTATCCATTTGGAAATGGTTTGCTTGGAGATGACTTTGCCTTCTGCTCCTGTATCAAAACTAACCAGCAATTGATCAGACTTTCAGAAGGGTTTAGTCCTGTCCAGATAGTATCTGAGCTGTCTGTGCACATCTAGAGAGTGCAGAATCCTTTCCCCTTTGTTTGGGGGATTAGGAAAGAAGGTGGGAAGATGGATGGATTGGTTGAGAGCCATACTGGACACCACCTTGGGCATGAAGGATGGGTTAGTTCTGAGGGATACCCTGTCTGCATGGAAGATGATGAAGGGTTCCACAGCCATGAGTGCTTGAAGCTCAGAGACTCTTCTGGCTGAAGTGATAACCAGAAGGAAGGCGGTCTTCCAGGGGAGAAATTTTAGCTCTGCAGAAGAATCTGGTTCGAAAGGAGTAAGGGTAAGCTTTTCCAAAACAAAGTTAAGGTCCCAAGCTAATGCAGGAGCCCTTCGGGGGGGTGGTGGTCTCACGTTGCTAGCACCTCTGAGAAACTGTTTAATCAAAGGGTGTGAGAAAAGACACTGCTCAGTGGGAAAATGAGCAGAAATAGCAGAGGCATGAATTTTTATAAAGGAGAAAGAGACCACTGTGTAGAAGGGTCAGATAAGTAATCCAGGATGAGAGGGATGGAGGGCTGTACCGTATTGGTCCCCTTAGCCTGGATCCAGGTATAGAACCTTTTCTATTTATCTGCATAAGACTTTCTGGAGCTAGGGCGTCTGGCCTCATAGGTAACATCCAGAACCTGTTTACTGAGGATGGCAGATTGATTTGGGGTTAGGGAATAAGCCAAGCTGCCAAATTGAGTGTCTGCAATTGGGGTTGCGTGGAGTCCCCTTCCCTCTGGGTTAGAAGGTTTGGAATGTGAGGAAGATGCCATGGAGGCAGCGGGGACAGGCTGCACAGCAAGGGGTTCCAGTGCTGTCTGGGCCAGTCTGGAGCTATGAGAATGGTCCTTGGTTTTTCCTCCATTATTTTGAGCAGTACCCTGGGGATGAGAGGTAGGGGAGGAAAGGCATAGACCGAGAGGTTGACCCAGGGGAAGGACAGGGCATCCATTTTCCAAGCTATGCAGTGATGCTCCCTGGTGCAGAATTTGCTGAGCTGATGGTTGGTGTGGGAGGCAAAGAGGTTGACCTTCAGGGTTCCCCATTTCTGAGTTATTAGGAGGAAGGTACTTCTGTTGAGCTGCCACTCGAGTGGGTCCAAAAGCTTTCTGCTTAACTGGTCTGCCAGGGAGTTGAAAGAGCCTGGAAGGTATTGTGCTAACAGGTGCAGTTGCATGGAAGAGGATGTGAGCCAAAGGGTCATGGCCAGCCTGCACAGAAGGTAGGAGTGAGTCTCTCCCTGCTTGTTGATGTACCACATCACAGTGGTGTTGTCTGTTTTGATCAGGAGAACCCCTGGAGAGAGAAGGGAACTGAAAGCTATCAATGCCTGCTGCACAGCCATCATCTCTTTTTGGTTGATGTGCAGGGGGATTTGCTGTGGGCTCCATTGGCCCTGTATGCACCTGCCATCCAGGTGTGCCCCCCAAGTGTAGTCTGATGCATTTGTGGTGAGGGTCTGGTTGGCGGGGTGTGGGGAGAAGGGCAGTCCCTTGTTGTGGGAGCAGGCTGTCGCCCACCAAAGAAATTCCTTTCTCAGGCAAGAAATAATAGGTAGAAGAGTTTCCAGGTCTTGAGAGTGTTGACACCAAAGGCTCTTTAGGTACCACTGACGTTTCCATCAAAGGCTCTTTAGGTACCACTGACGTTTCCTCATATGCAGCCTGGCATGTGGAATGAGGAGTATGCAAGAGGCCATGAACCCCAGGGCTTGCAGGATTTTCCTTGCAGACAGCTGGGGCCTGGTGGCCAGTTGAGAGAAGTAAGCTGACAGAAAAATTTGTTTCTCTGGTGTAAGGTATGCCATCTGGGATGCTGTGTCCAGGCTTGCTCCCAGGAAGATTATCCTTTGGGTGGGCACGTGTTTGGATTTCTTTTCGTTGATTTAGGGAGATTAGTAGGCTCTTTACAAAGGACAGGTGTTTGTGCAGCTTTTCCTGGCTGTCTGCCTGAATAAGGCAGTTGTCTAAGTAGGGGTACATTTGAATATTTATTTGCCTGCAAAAGGCAATGACCGGAGGCAAGCATTTTGTGAAAACTCTGGGAGCAGTAGATAAGCCAAAGGGAAGTGCAAAGAACTGAAAGTGTTGAGATCCTGCCCTGAAACATAGATATTTTCTGCATGATTCCCTGATGGGAATGTGTAGGTAGGCCTCTTTTAGGTCCAGGGTGGCTAGCCAAGCGCCCTTGGAGAGCATGGGCAGCAGCTGCTGGAGGGTGAGCATTTTGAATTTTGATATCACCAGGAAGGTGTTTAGAATGGATTGAATGAGGATGATACCAAAACATCGACCCCTCTATACCGCGAAAATCCCGAACGCACTAAACCGCGAAAAAAAAATATTGGACTGTCATAGTCGGTCAACCTCACAACCCGCTACATACTACCAACCCAAACAAAAAAAATAAACCACATACATACACTAACCAAACCCTACTTCTAACCTAAACTAAAGCACCAAAACCCTACCTCCAACACTACACTAAACCCCAAAAACACAACTATCTATGCACTCTCCTTAACCTCTCCCTAACCCTAAGGTCCATAACTACGGCACACTTCCCCTACACACATACACTCAAATAAAAATAAATAAAACACATACATACATTTAAAAAAAAACCCTACCTCCAACACTATACTAAACCCCACATACACAACTAACTATGCACTATCCTTAACCCCTCTCTAACCCTAAGGTCCGCAACTACCGCACAATTCCCCTACACACATACACCCATACAAAATAAATAAAACACACACATACATTTAAAAAACACCTATTTCTAACACTACACTAACTCTTACATACATTACCTATCTATGCACTTACCTTAACCCAAATCCTAACACTAAATTCCTATCTATCACACACTTACCTTACTGAGCTATACCGCAGACGGGCCAACCAAAACAAATCGACATTTTGAACTTCGCGATTTTGAACTTTTGCGGTTTACGTACTTCATGCAATACGGGTCGACGTCTTCATATTCGCCTAAAGGAATCTTCCCTCTCGTAATAGGAACCCCTTCTGCCATTTTAAGCATTTGAGAGTGAGGCAAGGTAGCAAGTGCCTGAGTGGGTAGTCAGTTTCTTGGGTGTGGTTCGAAAGCTGGGCTTAAGGAACTCGATTGTTTTCGAAAGAACGGTAGTCACGAAAGAAGGTGTCAGTTTGTGTCGAGATTCGGTGGTGCGAAGGACTTCCTCGGAAGCCGGTGCCTACTCAGCGGCTCCGGACCCATCCAAAGTAGAGATGACCACAGGATCCTTAGACGAAGAAGAGTTCTGCGGCATACCGGACTCCGAAAAGGTCTCAGTAGTGGCCTGCGAATCAACTGAAGTGGGCATCATGGGCTGCGAAAGCACCTCACTGAGTACCGGAGGACTGACGACTAGCTTAACGGAAGCGTCATTGGAAGGTTTGGACCTGTGCAGGCTGTCTCTGTCTTTATCTTTACGTTTTTTTGGAAGATCTCCTGTCAGATGGGCTTACCGAAGCCATATCAGAATTCGAGGACTGTAAACTAAAATATCTGGCTACAATAAGGGCCGACGACGGATAGTTCTGGTGTTAAACAAAGCACAGAAGCGACAATGGGGGACGTCGTGGTCTGGGCCTAAACAAGTGACGCACTAAGAGTGGAAGCCTCGAAGTGGTATTTGCTTTCCACAGGAGAGACAATTATTAACTTTTTCTGACATTGGTTAGTGCAAGAAAAAAGGATCCCCAATGGGATACTTAGCTTTAGAAGACTTCAGTTCGGAAACGAACACTCAGGTAGCGGCCGACAGGCATTCGTGCAAATTGCTGCTGCTTTGGGCTCCACGGCAAGAAAGACTGATGTAATGGCATCGGCTGCCTTCCTTTATACCACTGACGACCTGACTTCAATCCTCAAGTGACAGCAACCGAAGCAGAAATACTAAGTCTCTGGTATTCGGTACGGCCGAGGGCTACCCTGGCAGGGATAACCCAAATGTGATGACTGCAACACTGAAACACGAAGAACATCTGTAAGCTTTTGTTTTTGGCTATGGATAGTAAGATGGAAGGAGTAAAAATGTTTCTACTACTTTTAGTTTTATATACAGGTCAGACATATTTTTAGCAACCAGAGGAAAAGTTGCAGTCCATAATTAAAAATAGTTCAAGGAAATTTATTTAGAAGGGGAAGAGGTCAATAGTTAAGTTGGATAGGTTGGTTATCCCCACAGAACAAAATGCTTTAGGATTACCTGATTTGAATGGATACTTTAGAGCTATGCAGTTAAAGCTCATATACATAACGCACACTGAAGGTTACAAGTAAAAATGGATAGAAGTAATAATGAAATGGGGTAGGGGGCTAGTTCGAGAAGTAAGGAAATGGTAACATTTTGGATGCAGGTCCTTAAGGAGAACAACAGCCAAGCAGAAAATTACATTCATAAAGTAGAAGAAAGCATTCAAGAACTAAGCCAACATGAGACTGGAGAAAGGAGATTTTACCAATAGGGGATGACTGCAAGCTGAGGTATAGAGGAGGCTGAAACCAATAACCAATAAACAAAACCTAAAAAGATGAATGAATCCAGTCAGAAAAATATGGAACACCAATATTTAGCGCTTTCATTCACTTTATTTAATGTGAACTTCATCAGAAAACAACTCTCCCAGACACTAAAGCACTTTATATAATAAAGCTGTGATCACATGATCAATGATGTCAAAAATTAATTACATTCATTAAAGTGAAAAAATATATATAAAATATAATAAATAAATCAATTTACTAAATCATGTTAAAAATATATGTATAACAATGTATGTACAAATATAAATATATATATAAATGTAAATGTACAGATAAAAATCTTGCATTTATTTAATTTGTAAAAAACATTTTATGTTAACTAAGTCATTCAGTCCTGGAGCATGGTCAGCTCCTAAATATACTTGCCAAATAGATTCTTTACATTCCAAAAGAAGTTTATTATTGCCAGTAAATAAACTAATGTCAACACTGTCTAAGACAGAAAAAATAAACTTTTTAAAGTTAATACATTCGGTCGAATGTTTACCTAGTGCATTTGTCATGTCCTTTTTTTTAATAGCCAAAATATGTTCACTAATTCTTTTTTTTAAGAGTTCTTGTAGTCATCCCAACATAGTAACTAGGGCAGGACTGGCACTGGGCTAAATACACTACCATTTCACTATGACAAGTGTAATATTTTCTTAGACCAATGTGTGATGTTAAGATGTGAAAAATGAACCGAAGATGAATTGCTTAAAAATGTACATTGCTTACAATGATGGCAAGTATAAGTGCCCTTGGTGTTAATATTTACTTGTTTGTCAGTAGCACATTTATCTACTTTCTTCTCTAATAAACTCTTCAAATTAACAACTTTTTTGAAAGTGAAGTTAAGTCTAATACCCACTACTTTAACTAATTCCTGATTACCTAACACTACCTTCCAATTTTCAACTATAATGTCTTTAATAATCCACAATTCGTTAGAAATGGGCAAAACAAAAGTGTTAGTGAATTCTTTGTTTCCAATCAGGGTATTGTTAGTAGAAATGGTTGAATGAGTAGTCAAAACAGGACCAACTTTGTTCTTTCTCAGGACCATGACTTCCCTTTCAATAGATTTTAACCATGAAATGTGGTAGCCTCTACCCAAAAAGAAACCTCTCAAAATTTTAATCTCATCATGAAAGGTACTATCGTGGGATGTTAATCGACTTAGCCTGATATATTGTCCCTTGATTACTCCTCTTTTTATATGTAGTGGGTGTCTGCTTTCTTTATGTAAGTACTGGTTGGCAAATGTAGATTTTCTATAAATATTGCTAGTGAATTTTTTGACTTTAGAATCATGAAAATAAAAAGTAAACTTGTTAAAACCAGAAACCAAAGAAAACACGGTACCAACTGCAGACCAAATGGACGTTTTACAAACAAACTTTTACTCAATATCGTAAGCGCTTTCATGCAGACAATCTCCGCACTTCTTCAGACAAAGTTACAGACATATGATACTCATTATATATAATCTACGTAAATAATTAATTAATTAAACAATTTAAGACACTTGATTTGGTTAACAGTCAAACTTCACTTCTTCCCATAAAAAAAATCCTAAAATCAGATTTAAAATAGACAAAATTAATGCTCTAAGAAAATTTCTTATATATAATAATGGTAATAACCAAAATACTAATGACTTTAAATCTAAAACATTCTCCTGTGTATAGATTTCAAGTATTATTCTATTTATTACCAATTTTTAAAAGATACATTTCTTTAATATTTCGCATTATTTCTAAACATGTTTCCTGACTTATAAATATGTTTAACAACAACAAGATGAATAATTTATCTCAAGAGAGCTCTAAGTTTTAAGAGGCATTTGATCGAACAAGTCTCACTGAGACCTGGAAAAACTTGTGCATTAGTCTTGAGTTGCCATAACAACTCTTGTTCTTCTAGCAACAAGTTCCATGGACCCCCCTCTTGGATCTTTTTTGATTTGCTGAACCACTAAGAATAAAAATTTGTGGTCTCTGTTCGTTGAAATATGTTTCGCCAAGGCGTTAATAAAATTGTCCTTGGCAATAGCATATAAATGTTCATATATGCGTTGCCTGAACGGGCGTTCGGTTTTGCCAAAATAAAAGGCATTACATGATTGGCAAATTGCTACATAAACCACGCCTTCCGTTTGACAATTGTATTTGTCATTAATATAATATTTTTCTCCTCTTATGGTAAATGTGGAACCAGTTTGAATGTGCTTGCAATAATTGCAAAATCCACATTTAAACATCCCTTTCTTAATTTTGTGTTGCTGCAAGGGACGTTCTAGTAATGTTTTAAGAGATTGTGTTCTTTTAAAGACCACTAAAGGTTTCGGACCTAAAATTTCATTACATTGGGAATCCTGCGAAATTAATTCCCAGTTTATGTTAAGAATGTTTCTAAATTCCAGTATGTGTTCATTAAATTGGGTAGATAGACAAGACTTATAATTTGTGGAGTTATTGTTCATAACCTCCAAGTCTGGACTCTCATTGGACAAAGTTATGCAAACATCCTGCGTTTGCGTAACAGTATTGTGGTGAAGTAGAAGTGGTGCTAATAAGCCATTTTGACGTTTTTGTTGTACTTCTTTCACCATATTATTTAACAGCTTACTAGGGTATCCTCTGTTAAGGAACATTTGTTTCAGAAGTCTACATTCTTCATGAAAGAAATGGTCCTCTGAACACATACGTGAGGCGCGGACCAATTGTCCTTTCACAATGCCTCTTTTTTGAAAATATGGATGGTTACTGGTAAAATGTAAAAAGGAATTACTATACAATTTTTTCCTGTAGATATTAGTGACAAAACATTTGTTAAGAAGATCTTTACCAATTGAAATGTCTAAAAAGTTGATTGATTCACTTTCCAAGACAAAAGAAAATTCCAAGAAGGCAGTAAAAGAATTCATGCTTTGCATTAAATTCTTTACTTGCTCGTTATTTCCATTGACAATCATGAAAATGTCGTCTTGGTACCGAGTGTACCAAACGACTATCTGTTTAAATACGCTGTTGTTAAACAGATAAGTGCGCTCCCAGAACGCCATGACTGAGTTTGCGAATGTGCCACCACATGGGGAGCCCATCGCTACTCCGGTCTTTTGCAGATAAATTTTGTTTTTAAACAAAAAATAATTGTTGTTCAACACTAGTTCCAACAGTGTAATAATCAAGTCGATATCTGCACCGTCAAGATGTTTAAACAAAAGCAAGTCTCTCACCCATTCAAGACCAATGTCCTGTGGGATAACAGTGTACAAGTTCGTAACATCTGCTGTAATAAACTTATACTCGTCCTTGAAGGGAATTGTATTGAGATTTTTTAATACATGCCATGAATCAATACAGATCTGTGGCTCTGTTTTCAAAATTCTTTTCAATTTATTATCCACCCACTTGGCACAGGCATATGTAATCGATTGCCTGCCGTCGATAATGGGTCTAAAGGTAAGGTTGTTCAGTCCTTTATGGAGTTTAGGAACTCCAAACATCAATCGATTACATTAGCATAAGTTTATTACGGCAGATGTTACGAACTTGTACACTGTTATCCCACAGGACATTGGTCTTGAATGGGTGAGAGACTTGCTTTTGTTTAAACATCTTGACGGTGCAGATATCGACTTGATTATTACACTGTTGGAACTAGTGTTGAACAACAATTATTTTTTGTTTAAAAACAAAATTTATCTGCAAAAGACCGGAGTAGCGATGGGCTCCCCATGTGGTGGCACATTCGCAAACTCAGTCATGGCGTTCTGGGAGCGCACTTATCTGTTTAACAACAGCGTATTTAAACAGATAGTCGTTTGGTACACTCGGTACCAAGACGACATTTTCATGATTGTCAATGGAAATAACGAGCAAGTAAAGAATTTAATGCAAAGCATGAATTCTTTTACTGCCTTCTTGGAATTTTCTTTTGTCTTGGAAAGTGAATCAATCAACTTTTTAGACATTTCAATTGGTAAAGATCTTCTTAACAAATGTTTTGTTACTAATATCTACAGGAAAAAATTGTATAGTAATTCCTTTTTACATTTTACCAGTAACCATCCATATTTTCAAAAAAGAGGCATTGTGAAAGGACAATTGGTCCGCGCCTCACGTATGTGTTCAGAGGACCATTTCTTTCATGAAGAATGTAGACTTCTGAAACAAATGTTCCTAAACAGAGGATACCCTAGTAAGCTGTTAAATAATATGGTGAAAGAAGTACAACAAAAACGTCAAAATGGCTTATTAGCACCACTTCTACTTCACCACAATACTGTTACGCAAACGCAGGATGTTTGCATAACTTTGTCCAATGAGAGTCCAGACTTGGAGGTTATGAACAATAACTCCACAAATTATAAGTCTTGTCTATCTACCCAATTTAATGAACACATACTGGAATTTAGAAACATTCTTAACATAAACTGGGAATTAATTTCGCAGGATTCCCAATGTAATGAAATTTTAGGTCCGAAACCTTTAGTGGTCTTTAAAAGAACATCATCTCTTAAAACATTACTAGAACGTCCCTTGCAGCAACACAAAATTAAGAAAGGGATGTTTAAATGTGGATTTTGCAATTATTGCAAGTACATTCAAACTGGTTCCACATTTACCATAAGAGGAGAAAATATTATATTAATGACAAATACAATTGTCAAACGGAAGGCGTGGTTTATGTAGCAATTTGCCAATCATGTAATGCCTTTTATTTTGGCAAAACCGAACGCCCGTTCAGGCAACGCATATATGAACATTTATATGCTATTGCCAAGGACAATTTTATTAACGCCTTGGCGAAACATATTTCAACGAACAGAGACCACAAATTTTTATTCTTAGTGGTTCAGCAAATCAAAAAAGATCCAAGAGGGGGGTCCATGGAACTTGTTGCTAGAAGAACAAGAGTTGTTATGGCAACTCAAGACTAATGCACAAGTTTTTCCAGGTCTCAATGAGACTTGTTCGATCAAATGCCTCTTAAAACTTAGAGCTCTCTTGAGATAAATTATTCATCTTGTTGTTGTTAAACATATTTATAAGTCAGGAAACATGTTTAGAAATAATGCGAAATATTAAAGAAATTTATCTTTTAAAAATTGGTAATAAATAGAATAATACTTGAAATCCATACACAGGAGAATGTTTTAGATTTAAAGTCATTAGTATTTTGGTTATTACCATTATTATATATAAGAAATTTTCTTAGAGCATTAATTTTGTCTATTTTAAATCTGATTTTAGGATTTTTTTTATGGGAAGAAGTAAAGTTTGACTGTTAACCAAATCAACTGTCTTAAATTGTTTAATTAATTAATTATTTACGTAGAGTATATATAATGAGTATCATATGTCTGTAACTTTGTCTGAAGAAGTGCGGAGATTGTCTGCATGAAAGCGCTTACGATATTGAGTAAAAGTTTGTTTGTAAAACGTCCATTTGGTCTGCAGTTGGTACCGTGTTTTCTTTGGTTTCTGACTTTAGAATCATAATGTAAGTTCAGATCAAGAAAATTTAGATCCAATCCATAACCACCCAATGAGAATTTTAAAAAATCGTTGGTACTGTTTAGATAACTTACACAAGTGTTGAACTCATCTAGAGTACCTTGCCAAAGAAAAAAACAAATAGTCTATGTAACTATGATAAAAAATAATGTTTCTTCTATAGCAACTGTTATCTATAAAAGTACTCTCCCAATTTGCCATAACCAAATTGGTGTAAGATGGAGCCACTCTCGCACCCATAGCTACACCTGAAATCTGCTTATAAAAATTCCCATTAAATGTAAAAAAAGTTGTTATCCAAAATTAGTTCCATTAGGGTACAAACAGTATTAACTTTTGAGTTATTTAAATTACTATATTTAGTTAAATAGTCTCTCAGATGTTCAATACCCTGGTCTCGATCAATACAGGTGTATAGAGACTGAACGTCCAATGATGCCATATGAAAATCTGTACTAGATGGTTTTAAATCCCTTACCAATTCTAACAAGTGCCAAGAATCTTTTAAATAATAAACAGAATCTTGAACAATAGGATTTAGAATATAATCTAACCAAATGGATAGAGTCTCAGTCTTAGATTTACTAGCAGAAATGATAGGTCTAAAGGGGGGGGGGGGTTAAACATGTTTTTCTGTAATTTTGGAATACCAAACATGACAGCCATTTTTGGATATTCTACCTGTAAAAAGCTGTAACTCTGGTAATCCAACTCACCTTGACAAAACATGTCAAACAAAAAAGTATCAAGTCTCAAGTAACTTTGTTTAATGAAAATATAATCTATCTTCTTATAAGTGTTTTCATCTGATAACAAAAGTTCCATGGAGTGATGATATTGTGTGTTGTCCATAATGACAATCTTGCCCCCCTTGTCCGCTTTCATAAAGCGTATCTCATTGTTATACCTTAATGCCTTTAGGCCATCAATTTCTGACTCCGTTAAGTTTCTTTCGTATTTAATAGATGGAATATTTCTAAAAGCTTCTTCACACATGTTTTGAAATACTTGTAATGTACCTATTAAAGGTGGATTATAGGTACTGGGTGTTTTAGGACCTGTGTGTGACTGAATGCAATTTAAATCTTGCAATATATATTTCAAATTTAACTTCCTCAAAGTTAACCTGAAATCTATGATAGTCTTGGCCAAATTGAACGAATTCGAGGGAATAAAGGAAAATCCCTTTTTCAAGAGATTAATAATAGGAACTGAAAGAGATGTTTTAGATACATTGTGAATTTGTATGTCATATTTAGTATGACTATTAACATCTACCATCTCTTTTTGTTCCAGAGCCTGCCTTTTGGCTGATTCTGAGCTCCTTTGGACCAAGTAGGTGTCCTCTTGTTCCCTTGTTTGTCCACCAAAAAAGGCACCGTGTTTGTTGTCCCTTCATTTGTGTTAGTATTATTATTAGAATTTACAGTGTTGTTTGTGATTGTTCCCGACATTTCACCATTCTGATTATTCAAACATTTATCACAGCTAACAACGTTAGAATTACTAGATGTGACTTTTACATTATTATTGTCAACATTGTCATTTGCACTGTTTACATTATTGTTAATATGAACTTCACCATTAGTACAAGTAGTATTTGTTTCACATGCACGAACATCAAAACCTTTTGTGTTAACAGTGTAAGCAGTCTTGTTTGCATAGGCAGAAATGTCGCGCTTAAATTTCTTTTGCTTCCTGGCCACTATCGTTGCCCTTTGCCTGTCAGCCTTAGCTGTAATACTACAGTATAAATTGTTAAACATAGAAAAACACGAGACGTTTTTAGCTTTTTTGTCCAATTCACTCATTTGGTTTTTAATATTCTCCACTTGTTTGGTGTAATGTTCAGGAAGGGTAATCATCATTCTGACACCAAAGTCATTGAACATAGTCATTAATTCATTAAATAAAATGTCACCAAAAGAAACACAGTTCGGAAATTTGTTGACTCTGAGTCCTTGTGGCACACACTTCCTTTTGATACACTCAGTTAGATAGCTAATTTCAATGTCTGACATAACGTATTTTAAAGTTAGTCTTTCTAAATCATAAATAGTTTGCTTACAATTCTTTTGAATGGATAACGAGTGCGCTTATGATTCGTCATCTGTAATTGCTAAATCAATCACTTCGCTGTCTTGAATATTCGAAAAAGGATTCGTTGTTTGTTGTAGAATGTAATCCAACACACTATTCGGATCCGCCAAAGGCTCGCCAGACATAACGTTGTCACCTTTTACATCCGGTGTGCTGGAAATAACCGTCGGACTAGAACCACTTCCTTTAGGAGAACCACAAGGCACTGCACTGTTAATATTAGCTTTTTCAAGCCCCCTTTGTATAGCCGAAGTGATCACACTAGTGATTTGCTCTGAAAATTGAGCAAACCCGTCTGGGACTGGATGAACAGATAAATTGAGTACAGTGTCCTGTGACATACTCAAACCAAAACTGGAACCAATTCAATCTTCAAAAACGAAAACCAAACACAAAACAAAAAATGAAATAACTGTTCACGAATGAAATCAATAACCAATACACAAAACGTAAAAAAATGAATGAATCCAGTCAGAAAAGTATGGAACACCAATATTTAGCGCTTTCATTCACTTTATTTAATGTGAACTTCATCAGAAAACAACTCTCTGTAATCACATGATCAATGATGTCAAAAATTAATTACATTCATTAAAGTGAAAAAAAAAAAATATAAAAAATTTTACTGAAGAAAATTAGCAAAGGAATCATGGTTTTGAGAGCAAATAACTAGAGGGGGAAAGGTAAGAGAGTGGGAAGAGACCAAGCAGAATTCCGATCTGCAGGCTACCGACGGTCTCCCCTACTAGGACTGATTACAGAGAAAGGGACAGGGAAGTGCTAAGTGAACAACCAGCTCTGGAAGTTTTTAGTACAGTCTAGAACAGAAGTTGTTGTTTAAAAGGGATAACTAGTAGGGAATACAAAATATTCCATAACTATAACAATCAATCGAAGGAGATTAGAAAAAATTGCGAAGGCAGAATGAAAGCGCACTGTACAAAGGAACTATGGAAGGACATTTGCACTGCTCCCAAGTATGCAACAAAGCCCAAAAAGTTTAAGATATTTTCTTGGAAGTGTTTGGAGAGCTATATTTATACATCCAGCATGCTGCGGATAAATTTTCCTCAGTCAGACAGCAAATGTTGAAAGTGTGATTGGGAAAGGGAGAGGCAACTGGGAATGTGTTTTCTGGGGATGCAATAAGTTGGCAGATGTTAAAAATTACATACAAAATACATTGTCAAAAATGTTGAGGGAGCAAATGGTTGTGACTAAAGAAGCTGGGAGAACTGTCCAAACATAATAGTAAGGCCTTACTAAGTTTAATGCTAGTGGTTGCTAAAAAAATACTAAAACATGAAAATCAGCATCTAAACCAACTGTATCTGAAGTGCTAAATATTGTAAAGGAGATAAAAGAATTGGAAGAAGGATCTTTAGAAAAGGGACGGAGCAACTTACATAGAAACGCATGGAATTTCTGGGAACAATACAGGCAGAATAGCATTTGGGAGGAGGAACGAAAGTTAAAGAATAACAGGACTTGAGCATTATATGTAACGGAGTGAATAAAAACCGTTGAACTGAATACTGCATGAAAACAAGGAAAGGAATGTTAGAACGATTTGTTTTCTATCACTTAATTATTATGTCACTTTTAAAGTCAGTTTTAATAAAGATGTTTAAAAAAAAAAAAAGATTATTTGCAATATACACTCATACAAGTGTGGGTGTGTGTGTACATACATTATGTATAAACACATGGTTGCAGTCTTGAAAACAGAGAATGTTTTTTTCCAAGTTTTTCAGACTATCAGCTCTTTTGCAAGTAAGATTGCGGTACAGCAGGTTCTGAGACTGTAGCCCTTTCCCCACAGTTGTGTGGCCTCAGTGTTGACATATACAGTTAGGGGGTGTGAGGTTGCATGGGGGCTTGCTCCCCTTCAAATAGTGGGTTTTATTTTGTATTTTTTTCCAATCTTTTTAGTGTTCCTCTAAAAGGTGGATATGTGTGTGTGTGTGTGTGTGTGTGTGTGTGTGTGTGTGTGTGTGTACCATGACAGTAGATGTCCTACTGATCACTGCTGCAGAATTCCAAATTGTTGGGTTATCCCGCCAAATAACTTTGATGACCAACCAGGGTAACAAACCCCAAAACTTCCACAGAGACAAAGACCTAATGTATGAGCTGAGCTCATGTGGGTACATATACAGATCATATGAGGATTTCCCCTCATACTATGTTAGCCAGCATGAGAAAAATGTAGATTAGCTAACAGGGTAAACGCACGCAGGATGAATTCCCTCTTTGGTCCATGAGGGGAAAAAAGGTTAAGGACAAGTAGGGGGAAGGCAGGAAGGGAAAAATACTTCAACAGGGATAAACAGGACATCTACTGTTATAGTAAGGTGTTACAGAACTGTACTGTGTCTTTCCTTAGGCCAGTGTTACAGTATTCCAAACTGCTGGGCACTTCTCTAAGCTTACGATGAAAGAAGGGTGGTAGGATGCTGTACAGAAGAAATGTCCAGTAAACCAGAAAGGACTGACCTGGCAAAGGCAATCTTGGAACTACAGCAGTCATCCAGTCTGTAATGTTTTGTAATGGTGAGTACAGAAGACCAAGTAGCTGCTTCAACAACGGTTCTAGAATCAATCCCCTTGTAAAAGGCTCCAAATGAGGCAACTGCACTGCTAGAAAATGCCTTTGTGGGAGATGCAAGTGGTTTGCTGTGTTAAGTATAACAAAAGGCAATGGATTTGGAGATCCAGTTAGCAATAGTTTAAAACTGGGTTCCATAGTTTTGACTCCTGAGACAAGATCAATAGTGGGCCTGATCTGCGGATATCTTATCTAAGTAAAATCTGAGTTTTCTATGGACATCAAAGGAATGAAGGGTTTCTTCTTCAGTTTTGTGTATTATGGAAGAAGGTGGGCAGGTTTAAAGCCTGACTGAGGGACAGTTCACTCACTACTTTAGGCACAAAAGAGGGACTGGCCCTTAATGACACTCAGTCCCTGTGAAAAAATCAGGGTGAGAGGGATAGCCATAAGGGCTGCAGCTCTGAGACTCTTCTGGTAGACATGAGGGCTACTGAGACAATGTGTTTCCAAGTACAGAATCTGAGAGAAGCAGAGGCTGCTGCCTCAAAGGGAAGATGGAGGTAGAATAAGTTTTTCCACCACAAAAGTGAGGTTGCAAATGGGGGGTGGGAGATTACTTTCCAAGTGGTTTCAGGTGGAGTACGCCTTTATAAACTCTAGCCAAGCCAGGAGAGGGGGATCCAGATGTAGACAAGCAGGTATAACTGAAATGTGTGCCTTAACAGATGAATATGTTACACCAAATTTCAGCAGATGACACAGACAGGAGAGGAACAGTTTGGTGTTGGTTTGAACTGGGTCCTGTTATTTTTTAGTCAGACATCATATTGAAAGTGTTCTCCATTTGGCTATGTAACATTTTCTGGGGCACTTTGATGACTGGATCTGAGATTTCCTAATGAGAATGTGTGGAAAGCCCTTTGGTCCCCCTGAAATAATAATCTGGGGATCCCCCTAACCATCAGTAACTACAGCTGCTTCAGATGTGTAAACGTCAGACATCATACTAGCCTCCAGCATGGTCGTGGTACTGGGAGTCTGAATTGTTGTCTTAGCGGGTATGTCAGAGTCTGACTGGGCAGCAGTGTTATCACACTACGGCCTGTTAAATTTCTTTTTATGCATGTGCAGGGGTAAAGGGATCTCCACCATCTGATGTTGGACTAGGCACTTTAAAAGCCTCATTCTCAAATATGAGTTGAGGAACAAAAGTTGGGTCCTTAAGGTCTTTGGAACGAAAGACTAAAATTGTACAGTTTTTATAATTGCGCTCTGCCTCTAAGCAGAAAAGGCACTAGGAGTGGAGATCCTTGTAGAGGAATCTGCTTACCACAGTTGGACTTTCCCCTTCTAACTGACAGCTAGCAGAGCAACAAACAGCAATACAACTAATAGAAAGAATGGAAGGCTGCCCAACAGCGTTTCCAATAACCACACATAGAACAAATTGTCTAGTGTGAGAAGTGCATTAGAAGTAGCGGAAATACAGTCTGAAGATTTACAATCATATGTCCACTCATGTACCCTTACAGCTGGGGGGCTTAGGTTATACACATCAGGTGTATGGCTTTGGTATCCTGGCTGGACATCAAGGTTATTTTGTGAGATTACCCAAAGTTTGGAAAACTAGAACAATGCTGTAAGGAAGGACATACATATAATACACTACACAGATACATACACATACATTTATAAACACTTGTGTATATATTATGCAGAAAAACATTAATCGTATTATGAAGAGTGAATGTCCTGACACTAATTTGTATGCAACTGTTGTGCTTATGGATAGTGCCATGTTTGAAAGGGATCCTTAGATTAGCCTATCTAACCAGTTAAAAAATAAATAACCCACCCATCACTAAGTGTGGAATTTGGGTAAGCAAACAGAATTGAGGACCAGAAAGTGGTGACAGGGCTTTAATAAGAAATGCAAACTCACACACATCTGTTAAAAGAAACTCTCACCATATGGATCCAGCTAGCATGTGGACACTGAAAATCTCATGCTTTGAGATCTGAATACCTTAAAATACAAGAGAGTTTGTTGAGGACTGCACAGTGACAGGATCAACACTGCATAAAGGGATATTATGCTAATCCAGTACTAATCTCCTGCCCAATAATGATGGAAATCTGACAAAGGATTGGCGGGGCTTTATGCATCTAGAGGAAGCAACCACAGACACAGGGAACATGAATGCTTGTAAAGTTAGGTTGGAAAACCTCAAAAGGAACATTTTCAACATAAAGCCTTGCTGCCTGGTTTCAGTATGCAAGTAGTTCTCAAAACGAAAGCCTGCAGGGTGAGACTGAAGGACCTCGCAGCATACATCATCACATGCAGAAGAACTTAATGACATCCATCATCACATGCAAGAGAGTGACAGATTACAAGATCACGTAGTACTGTACTAAAATGGTACCTGCAAAGGATTACAGCACATGCTAAAACCTGGGAGGGATCACATATTAAAACAGTGCTCCTTTGAGAAAGTGAAAAGGGCACACAATTAAGTGCTAACTGTAATGCTTGACTATACAGCAGTGGTTGTGCTATATCTCAGCAAAAAAGAAACCAGGAAAATGAAGTCACAAACGAGCGGTTAGGATTTAAAAATGTAGACAAGTCTTTGGTTAGAGCAAATACGGCAAAGTATCTAAAAAGTTACAGCAAGTAAAGGATTCAATTGTGTCATATCCTCAACCAGGTTAGGCAAGATGCATGTTAGTTTAAAGAGGAACAAACATGCTATAAACATAATGCTGCTCCGATTCATTTTCAAAACTTTGACCATGCAGTCATCAGCACCAAAGCTTACCTCTAGTACTCGTGTAGCCAAGTGAGCTGCTGACATCATACGTGTGAAGTTGTGTACGGGGAATCAATAGGATGTTTGAGATCTTGCCCAGAGAGCTGTCATCAGAGGCCTGGCTCCTTACCTCCTCCTGTGGTAGGGTGCGGGTATGCTGTGAAGGGCTTTCAGCTACATCGTAAGAACTCACGCTTTTCCTATTGTTATATTCCCTCTCTCGCGTAGGCCTGTTAATTCAAACATATAAAAACAATGTAGTTTACAAGCTTCATTCATTTAGTTGCTCATTCATTTTATTTTTACTTGCCACTCATCAGGGTCAACCTGTTTTTAAGTGGCAGCAAGAAAAAAGAAACCTTTAAAAACAATTCCATCTGAAATTCATACAAATTTTTAAAGATGCCTTTTTAAAATCAGCTTGGAGTATGAGAAAGGCATGTTTCCCTTAAACATTTTTTACCAGCAGTAGTAATTCTGTAATCAGGTGTTTTCTGAACTTTTCCTTATGCATAAAATAGTACATTAACAATATACCTTTGAGTCCTTTTCTTATTTCACAGTATAGTGATGCATATTGTAAGGCAAATTTAATTATACTGTAAGGCAAATTTAATCATAAACTTAATGACACAATGATGCAAAATATTTATGTTGTGCATAATTTTTTTCTGCACCCTGAAAAGAATAAGAAGCTGCAACCAAATATAGACAGAAGCAAAACACTTCCCCAAAATTTTTAAGGTCATTATCTAAGCCTTTGCAAAATTGTATTTATTTCTTACCCCTAGTGGCTGTCAGCCATCAGCTCTGCCATGGAATCTCTTCTTGAACTCCCACTCTAACCTCTGACTGACACCTGCCCATTTAGACTGCAATCTCCCCCCAAGGGGGGGACAAGAGGAAAGTGAGTACAAACACTACAGGGAGGAGGATGAAGAGGAAGTTATAACTTCCTAGTGCAGTGACAGCCACAAAGTTGCTTAGGGAATGTTTTTACGACCACTAATTGGACAGAGCAACTGTCATATGCACCTCTTCAAACAGCACCAGTTAGAACCAGTCCCCCCTTCCCTTTCTGTGGCACTCTCCTTTGTGATGACAGTAGTGTTTCTATAATGGGGGTACTGTCATGCTGCAGGCAGTACCCCAACCCTCCCACAATCACAAACCCCCCTTCCTTTCTATGGCACTCTCTTGTGTGATCACAGCAGTATTCCTATAGCTGGGGGACTGCCAGATTGCAGGCACAACTATCACCCCCTCTATGTCATGGAACTGGAGCATAAACTACAATTATAGATTGGAAAGCAAAGTCTTTCAATATGTTCATAACCACAAAAAAAAGGCCTAGCAGTGATCCTTGGGGAGCCCTGAAGGAAGACAGAACAAAAATTGAAAAAGTGGAACCTATTTTAGTACAGCACTGCCTGTTTCAGTGATAGAACTGACATTAGTACAACACTTCCAGACCTAATCCTAGTTATAAAAAACAGTAAAAACTAAAGGAAAGACCCAACCAAGCTAGAGTCTTCGCTTTGCAACTCCTTAAACTCCCTGTACTGGAGGACCAGATATATACAAATGACTATGTCAGAAGCTACACAGCTTCGGAATGCCCATGATGTTTTACTTTTTAGGTCTTTATGAGTAAATTCAAGCCAATAAAGCCAAACCCCACTAGCAGCAGGCATGCATGTTTTTTTCAGCCTTTTTTTCTTGCCTTGTCAGTACAGCATAAGTGACCGTTTGGCTATTTTTTAGAAACACAAAGCTTAAAACAAAGTCTGATGTCCATAAACAATACCTTGCCCGTACAATATCCCAAATAACATCAACACCAAGTGGCAAAAAAGTCACATAGACTAACCATTAAGTAAAAAATGCAAAACCCAGCCAAGCCAGAGTCTTCACTGTAAAATCTTAAACTTCTTGTAGTGAAGGCCCACAGCAAATTAAATTAATGGTTTACCGACATAATGTTGAATGTCATAATGTCTAATAGTCATTTGGTTGAAAAATAACATCTCAATCCAAAACAATGAATTATCAAAATGTCTACAATCATTTCATTGAAAAAGCTGTGCCCTCCACACCCCCCCTACTTAAATATATCAACTCTGACATCGCACTACAGTGCAGAAATGGGCAAATTTGATAATTTCAACATTGTGTGTTTAGACTAATTTTATTTCAACATGTTGATCATTGAATATAGTGTGTTCAACCAATTCAGTTTCAACCATTTAGCACTCAACATTATGTCGGTAAACCGAAATTAATATGGCTAACAAAATAGAACACGTCTCACTGATCAACAAATAGGCTAAAGCCGTCTCAGAGATGTTAAATCCTCAATGTATCTACTCAAGCAATACCAGCTTAGTGGTTGGTATGGAATGGAATTTAAAACCAAAAAATAAATGTTGGAACATTCCTAGCTTATGTTTTTCTTATATAAACAGCAAACTGTATAAATTGGTACAAGCACTGCGTTTTTTCCATTTGGGAATGGTATATCCTAAGAAACTGAAGGCCATAACAAATAATTTGCTCCATGATGCAGATTAATGGTCACGCTGAACTGCACTTTATGGCCCACAACACCTACTTATGGCAGTCAGTAATGAAACTGAAAAAGTTAACAAGAAAATGTAGGTCTGTGTTCCAAACAATTAAACCCAGTAAACTGTCAGACTATTTTCTTTTTTAATAAAGAAATCTCAGTGTGGGTATCTATTGTCTCACCCTTATTTACTATGCATTTGAGTAAAAACGGACCAGGAATTTTCCCACTATTTATGGAATTTGTTCATCTTGTATTCTACTGATATTTATTTTCCTGGCACATACTCTGACACTTAGTTCTCATATTTCTAAAGTACCTGTCTATACATCTAATTTTAATACATTCACAATAGAAACCTATTTTTTTAATTTCGCTAGTATTTTACTGTGCTTATCAAACCAGCAGATTGAAAACAGTCTGCTTCTTCTCACATCTTGTAATAGAAAGAAACTGTTTATGGTCATAAGTATATTTTGTTTGAATACAGTCCATTACTTGTTCACATCTCCACCGGTGTGAATGTGTTCCCAATTTCATTTTTTCAAATAATGACAAATGTCATCAGTTGATATATCATATCACCAAAATGTTTTTTTTTTTTTTGGAGGGGGGGGCATGTCATAGCTAGATACTTAAAAGGTAGAGCACTCACCTTTAGTACTGGAAGATTAGCAGGCCGCAGAACTATATTCCACCTCAAGTGAACAGATTAATTTTCAACTTTTGACACTACAGTGCAGCATTAGAGGTATTTTACTGCTAAGGTTGATGTCTTTGGTTGAGACATTAAACCAAGGTCCCATCTGCCAAAGTTGGTGGTAGATCAGGTGGTTGCAAATGATCATACGGAACGTGTACAAAAAATGTAGTGGCTGCTTTATTTATATATCTTAATACTATACACTCTCATATTATTTACACTTGAATATTCAGAACTTTCAGTTTTACATTAATAATACTTAAACCTTTCATACTGTCAGAGCCACATTCTTATCACTTCAACAATGTTCCCTTATTATTTATTTTACCTCTCCATATTCCCATCCTTTCTTCCATAAAATATTTTTATTTCAACAAACACCTCTACATCTTCTCTATTATTATTACAGAATAATCCATCACATCTTTTCCAAAATTCTCATATTGCTACAAAGAATACTTTGTCCCATTTATCAATTTTCTTTTCTTACATTTTTCATATATCATCACATCCATTTTGAATCAGTCTCATGTATACACACTTTTAATGTTCTCCAAAACATTTCATTCTCTGTACATTCCAAAAGCAGCACATGTGGATGTAAAAGATCCCGTGGTACCTATCAAAAACACAGGAGAAGTTCCACGATACCCTGTCCAAATTTTCACTAGTAGTATACATATCACCCCTGATAGCCTTGCATGGCTAATCTGGTCAACAAAGGATAAAGAAATAAATAAAATACATTCCATATGGTCTTTTTTTACTGGTAATTTATCCAGCAAAACTCTCCACAGAAAATTTCCTGCATGGCTAATCTGGTCAACAAAGGATAAATAAATAAATAAAATACATTTCATATGCTCTTTTTTTACTGGTAATTTATCCGGCAAAACTCTCCACAGAAAATTTCCTGCTTCATAAAACCTCTCAAACATTTTCATTTTATTTTTACAGCATTCTCTGCCTCCTAAATTAAATTCTTTACATAGATACACCAAGTAATACTTTTCCATGGTCATGTTAAACCATTTTTTCTAATTCCATTAATGTCATTATATTTTAATGTTCATAGCCTTACTTTTATATTTTCCACTTCATATTTTCCTGTTTATCACCTCATTTCTACCCTCTCACGTTTCCACATTTCTTACTATTTCACATATATTTTCCTATAATTTATCTCTCTCTTTCACATTCCTTATTACTAAAAATAAATATGCTAAATATACTAATTTTTTAATTCAAATCTTCTTTTCTTTTGTATTATACATCTCCCCTCTTTTACTAGGGTTCAGTATTGACCCCCAAATAATACTGAAAGATACCTATAACAGTTCTTTCCCCATCTTAGCTGGAAACACATACATTCACAAAGCATGCCAGTTTTTCCAATATATTAATATTTAATATTTAACGTATACTTATTTCTCAAGTGATAAATAGAAACGTTTCCACTAAACCAATAACTTTTTAATTTTGTTCATTATTTCTGTACATTGTCCTATAAATACTTTTACTCCCCAGATTTGATTCCCAATATACTTATTTATTTTCTGGTATAATAAATCATATTCATTTTCTTAAATTCTGCAAACCCTCATTCTTCAAATTTAACTATAATCCTGCTCATTTTTACATTTTTTTTAATATTTACTAAACCCTCACTCATCCAAAGCTAGTTTTTAAGCACAAAAAATATCTACATATGACTAATAAGTATTTCATTATTTAATGCCTTTTTCCATCTCCTATCCTGCTTCTGTCATGCTACAAGTGCACATTTGGATTACTGCATTAATCACCAGTATAAACAAACATGTTTAAGGAATATCCTTGTTTTAACTCCTCTGCTAATTATCATTTGTCTTCCTATTAATTTATCATCTAGGATTTTTCATAACACATTCTTAGTACATTCCCTATTTTCACCAATCCCACATGCTTCTAATATCTTCCATACAGTCTCATGGCTCATCCTGACAAATGTTACTTCCTTTTTTTCTTTCAAAATCGTATATCCCACTTTTTAAACCATTACTACCACTTTGTTTACCTTGCTGCCTTTTACACACGCAAAGAAAATCCCCCGTACCTTTGTCCAATACTTTCTATGTCCATGTTTGCATAATTTTCATTAAAAACATTTATAATCTGCATTTCTTAGTATTACTGCTCTCCACTTTTTTTCATCTTTTTTCCATATAAATGCAATCACTCCACTATGCATCTCTTCCTCTATTATATCTTTCTCCCGCCACTTATTCAAAATTTTAACAAACACTTTTTTTCACTTTCATCCATCCCCTTACATAATATCCATAACTTATTCCATCAATTCCTGGTGCAGTTTCTTCCCTTTCTTACAATTTCCTCCAATTCTTCCATTTTTCATTTTCACTTTTAAATGTTCAATATTTCCAGATATCCTCTTCACCTTTCTGGGGGTGGCCGGGGTGGTGCTGTGGTTAGCGTTATTGCCTCACAGCAAGAGGTTCTCAGATTAAATTCTTGGCTGGGTGCCATCTGTGCGGAGTCTGCTTGTCCACCCTGTGGTCACATGGGTTTCCTCCGGGTGCTTCGCATTCCAAAGACATGCAGTAGGTGGACTGTACACTCTAAATTGGCCGTAGGTGAGAGTGTGTGCATGAGTGAGTGGTGTGAATGAACTACCATGACAGGGTTAGACACCCGGCAGTGTAAACCTTGGCTCGAGAAGACTGTCACTGTGGAAGTGACACCACAACCTCATGTGCAAAATGGGGAAAGGGGTTGAGGATGGATGGATGGATCCTCTTCACCTTTCATTTTTTTTTATTCTTTTTCTTCTTTTTTCATACATTCTACTTGAAAATTTTCAGACACCTCCATAATTTATTTTTGGTTATGTTCTATATTACTTTCATCATCTAATATTGCATTCCATTTCTCTTGTTTCAACTTCTTTCCTGTAAAAGGTGAAACTTCCTTTTTTTAAATATTTGTTGACTATACAGCACTGTATACTTTTCAGATAATTTGTTTCTATTTCTCTTATATCACTAATCATATTCTCTTTTCATAGCTTCTCATAATTTCATCATAACCCATCTTACCTTTTTAAATTATTTTCTCTGCTTCTAAAAATCTTTTTTATATTTTACCTTGTATATCACCCACCAGTATATGTCCAGTTTTCATAATTCACTCCTGTCATATGTTCCTTCCACACTTCTATGTTCTTCCTTCATTTAATCCTTTTTGCTAACCTCACCAGTTAACCATCTTATTCTTTTTCCTTCCATTATCTCTGAAACTTATTATAGCCAACAATGCTCTGTAATATGAAAATTCAGCCACTTCCACCCAATGAATTCCTTCATATCTTTTGAATATGTCACAATTTATTTCAGTTTTAAAAATTTCTCCTTGGTATATCCATTCCCTATTTTCGACCCTCCACATTTTATTAACTCTTTCATCAGCTTAAAATCTTGCACTATTTTTCAGTTCATTAGTTACAATTAAGGTATCCCACCATAGCTACTGACACATTTTTTATTACAAACTTATTTTTCAAACATCGCTTCCCTTTTGCATGTGTCTGAACGTACTGCTATTAGTCTGAAATATCTTTCCCAACTTCTCATCTCACATATCACCCCCACCACATACTAGTACTATCATGTCTTATCGGAATCCCTATCTCTGGACATGTCACATTTCCCACTGACTATATAATATTCTTTCCCATATCGCCTCAACTCTTTCTCTTTTTTTTCCTTCTGACTATACCTTGTGTCCAAAAAACAAATCATATATATATTTCATTTCTTTTACCATTCAGTCACCAATGATCCAGCCATAACTCCTTTTCCCATTTTGTACATGGGATTGGTGTGTGACAACAGCAATGACAATCATCTATAGCCAATGCTCACTCCTCCAGAACTCTTGATATCATTTTCTATACTACTAACATTTAAAGCCAATATTCCTATATCATCCTTTTCCTTTGAGTCTTAACTTCAGGTTTTATAATTCTCATTCTCCTCAAAACCCTCACCCAAATGATTTCTCATCATTTTCTTTCTGTTCTTCCATGTCCAACTTTTCCTCCTCTCCTTCATCACTTTCTAATACTGCATATTTATTCCTAACGATCTGAGATGTGAAGGCTTTCAAAACCTACCCCTCTTCAGTTAACTCCATCCTTCACAATATTTTCTAAATTCGCTGCTTCACTTACTTCCCCATACCTTCACAATATTTTCTATATTCGCTGCTTCACTTACTTCCCCATACCTTCACAATATTTTCTATATTCGCTGCTTCACTTACTTCCCCATACCTTCTTCTTCACAAACATCTTATGTAACATTTTCAAGTAATTGCCCCTCTTTGCTATTTACTTCTTTATTTATCCTTTCTTGTTCTTTACAAAGGGCAATCAAAACAGAAATGTCTACTCTAGTTATGTTTTCTACTCACTGGTTTACAATTCCTGGCAGTAGACCCCCCCCCCACACACACACACACACAGTCCACATCTTCATTTGTTACACTTCTACACCATCTACACACACAAAGAAAAACATGCTTTAAGTTGTCCCCAATGCCGAACAGTGGTCTTTTTCCATTTAATATTTTTCCTTCACTCACATTCATTGTTACCCATGCTTCCTACTCTCCTGTTCACACTTTGGTTTCATCACGTTTTCTTAACATCATGCATTAACTGTTTTTTCTCATCTCATCTCTATTCCTCTCTAGAAGTGAAAAAAAAACTTGTATAGATCCACTTTTAGCCTCAAGAAAAAGTGCTCTATAGAACACTTATAAATTGGATAGACCCAAATTATTCTTCCAAATGGGAAGCTCTTTATACCACGATATTCTTAAATGAAATAATATAACTAAAAATCTTATGTTAAACAACCAAAATAATAAGTTGTGGCATATTCTAAGTATTAATCTTCAATATAATATATCAAAACCAACCAACTTAAATTATATAAACTATATTTATGACTCCTTTAGGAAATTTATAAACATCAATACAGATATAAAATTGTGGATAGAATTACTACTACCATTCACTTCCATAAAAAACTTTACTAACAAGATGCATAAAAACATTTTCACCAATTAGGAGACAAAAAATTTTTTTGCTGGCAGCACTGTATAAACTACCAGAAAATGTTAGATTATCAACACATTAAATACATACAACATCACAAACAATGACTGGCTATTACTACAAAGTGTAATATCATATGCACAAGATCTATGCAGAATAATCAATAACTCCTCATTTAAAACAACTCCCAAAATAACAAAACTAATGCATGAAATTATTTACAATTATAATTGGACAAATATAACATCAAAACGTTACAAAATGTTAATGAATTACAAAGTTAAAACTCACCAAAACTACTGGAATTTTATTACAAAAGGCCACACAATAAATTTATCAATGGAATGTAAATCTAACGTATTGTATTCTGTTAAATTAACTTCTAATGCACAATTCTGGAAGATATATACGTGAAAGCCTCTGCATAGATCTTTTCTCACTCCAAACAAACTAGCCAAGTTCAACTCTTCCAAAGAAATTATATGCTGGGAATGTTTACAAAAATGTGAAGCAAACTGGATACACATGTTATGCGATTGTATAAAACTCAAAAAATATTGGGAAGAAATAAATTTCTTCAAGCTACATTTATAGACACATTTATATTAACAAAATATTTAATATTGTTAAATGTTAATGTAAAAATAGAAATGAATGACAATGATTTATACCTATTATGGACTGTGTCAGCCATGGCAAGAAAATGCATTACAAGAAAATGGAAATCATCATCCAAACCAACAGTTGAAGAATTTCTGTGTCTCCTGAAAGAAACAGCTTTGATGGAAACCAAGATCAAGGAACTGAGAATTGCACCAAAAGTTTGGAGTAATAATCCCTGGAATAAGATACTACCTCTAACTGACACTTTAAAAATGATTTCAGCAGACTCTTAAAGATAAGGAAAGAAAGTAGAAGAAACTTTTTACATTCTATGCAAAACTTTTACTGTATGATCTATTTCTTAATTTAATTTTATTCAGGTCAAATGTAAATAATGTATATACTTTATCACATATGTATCTATTGCTATATATAAATGATTATTATAATGATAAAACTAATAAAACATTTTCAAGCAGAAGAAAAAGAAAAAGTAAATAACTAAATAAATAAACTAAACTAAACTGTGTATTCATATATTAAATGCATTAAAGTATTAAGGCTGCCTGTGAAGCAACTACTCATATTGCTAATTCACTTCAAACAGTTTAAAAGCACTTTATTTTAATAACATTTACTTTTCGCTGAACTGCTTGAAGATGTACCTTTAATTGTTTATTGCAATGTGACTTGTACTATTTACTCAGCATACAGTATACAGAACTCTTACGATTGCTTGCACCTGCAGAGTTCTCATCTCTAAGTAAAAGCAATGATTGACTTTGCAGATGCATGAAAGAATCTTCATAAATTTCACTCAGAGCACACTGCTTAGTCCTCTCAAGAATAACTGCTTGCCCCTGTAGACTTATTGTCTTAGCAGTAAAACTACTTAATGACCTGTGATCATTTGTTCTATCCTTGGCAAAATCTGTGCATGAAACTGGAAAGTAGGAGTCAAACTTCTAAGGAAGACAGGTTTCAACTGGGTCAGAGAACTTCTGCATCTACTGACAGTTAGGACTTCTGAACTTGGAAACCTTGGGTTTGAAAGGAGCTTTCCTTTTCTTATAAAACTCTTTCTGACAAGCATGGCAACTGGTTCCTTTTCAACATGCACAGCTGGTGGAAACAGGTCACCTCCATGTTCTCAATTTTACATCAGCAAAGACCTCTTTAGCCTGCTTCCCGAACAGATTTCCAACTACGGAAGTATAAAGCAACTCCTCCTGTATTTCATCAGGTAGCCTCGAGAAATAAATAATGCATGCCTCCTCAATAACATCCTCAAAAGCAGCAGTTCAGACATGGGCATCTGCGATGTCAAGCATCAACCCAGGAATTATAGCAAGCCCCTTCAAAGTACTCCAAATTTTTAATCAGTTTTGCTTTTGAGTTTACCTAACAAAGAAACTGACCAAATTCTCAATAGTTCCACTGGAGATTAAACCAATAACTGCAGAGGTCTGCAGTGTGACGTGTAATGCACAGGCCTGTGCATAAAACTCTTTTTAACCTTAGAAATTAATCTGGTTGGACTATTTCTCTATAGAAGGTCAAAGAGATGGTGCACATGCTGCCAGTCATGTGTCACTGTGGACCCAATGGAGACAGCCACATAGCACCAACCCAGCAATAGAAGGGTACTTTCTACCTACCCAATGACTTTTGGTCTGCAGTTTGTGGGTGTTTCCATGTGGACCATTCATACTTGAATGCTAACAGTCATGCTGTGGTTTACCATATCACTGCGGTGACTACACTAATAATCTGGTTCAAAATCATTAAGACAATCTTTTGCTTTACTCGATAAACTACAATTTGTTCTTAAAAATAAGCATTACTTAATGCAGCCAACTCAGCAGTATGACTTTGTAGAAACAGAAGTCAGATACTTACCGTAACACTGGAGCCTTACCTCTGTCCTTTCAATATGAGTAATGGGACAAAAGCCAGTTGTCAGATCCGATCCAGCCTTCTACTAGTGCTTTTTTTGTCTAGACCTCCTTAAGAAAAAGTTTCCATGATTTTCCTGTGCTCTGTCTATCCTAAGATCAGGTCTGTTGACTAATACCAATAGTACCAGAGGAACATATCATCTAGATATAAACAAAAAGGGTTACTAGAACTTCAGGCTGGTCTTCCAAATTATTAGCTTTTCCTAAGTGCCTGGAAGGGGGAGGGAGTAAGAGATGTCATATCAGAATGAATAGGATAAAAACGGTGTAGTGTTGATATAAAATCAGTAGCTGGAACTCAGACATAATTTACATATTATTCCCCAAGGTACAACAACAGGGCTACAGTACACAGAAGTTATATTTCACAGGAGCATGAATATTTAATTTTTAAACTACATCCAATAACCATTTCACATCATACAAAGATAAAGATTGAAATAAAGATGCAGGATAATGAAATAAAATGAGGGACTGGTGCTCTCCTACTTATTAAACTCAGGAAGGAAAGGGTAGGGGAAATTATTTAAGAATTATTACAGAAGATAGAAATTTCTTTAGAAGGGCTAGCTAGCGAGTGGGATAAAATGAAAATGGAGTTTAGAAATAAAAGAGAAAGGGCAGGATTCAATAAAGCCTATACTAAGTACACACTATACATACACAATATATATTCAATAACATTTTTAGCAAATATTTTGAGCTTTCTAGTCCCTCAGAAAGATTACATTAAGTGAACATGTAGTCTGCATTTTGTGGTAAGCTGATGAATCTCTGTCAATATTTAAAGCTGCAAAAATATCAGTAGAAAACCTAAAATTAGGAGGAAAAAGGTGCGTGTCATGTCTGTGTTGTCTGTTTATTCAGAACAGTGTACACACTGTAGGCTTTCCTGAATCTAGCCCAAAGACATGACATAATATAAATCATTTAGAGGGGCTGACAAAGGTTAAAGTCTTACAGAATAAGGGGAATCTCACAGAAGATGAGTAGCAACTACATAGTGCTGAAGGGAAAATTATTTAAATAAAGCACACAGGAGTTTAGAAAGGGTACTACTAAGCATCTATTTTTAACGAAATCTCCAGAACACAACAACTTTTAGTACAATGACTTGGGCAAAAGAAACAGAATGGATTGTCAACCAGCTTACAGAACTTATGACAAGAAAAATAACCAGAGATCCTATACAGGTATTAGTGATATTTTGGACGTTTTAAGAAAATTTATATAAAGCAGCGATATGTGGAAACCAAGAAAGAATGCAAATGGAGATGTTTACAGAAGAATTAATTATGCCAAGGTTAGGGGCAGATAAATCTCTACAACTAATAGTAGTAAGACAGGAGGCTATGAGATAAAAATAATGACATACAATCAATCTTCAAAGAAGTCTCCAGGAACCAGTGGTAATCTTGTGCAAGTCTGGTAGTTAATGGGGAAGAAAGTGATAAAGATCCAAAATGCTTTGTTTAACCCTATTTTAAGAGGGGGAAAAGCACCAACATCTTAGAAGAAAGCTGTGATGGCTGTGTTACCCAAAGAGTATAAAGACCAGTCAAACCCAGCTTCATACAGACACATTTCAATTTTAAACCATGATTACAAAGCGTTTATATCTATACTAGCTAAAAGAATGTCAAAGATTTTGCCAAAATTGATAGATATAAATACACACATACAAATATTTCAGTCACAGGCATTAATTCCCGTCTAGCCTGCCAATATACTGAAACAGTTATTCCCATAATAAGTGGCCAGTATGTTCTTAAAAATACCTAGTGCTTGCTTTAATGAATTTGGTAGCCTGTTCCATACATCAGCTGCTCCCTCAGAGAACCAATTAGTACACTTCTTATTCCTACAGAATCTTCTACATAGGTTATCTGATGATTCTCTAGTACGTTTTGATAACCCCAAACATTCCCAGAGGTAACCGTCTCTAAATGCCTATACACCTGAATAAGGTCTCCTCTTAAATATCTATATGAGACGCTGTACAAATACAGATATTGTAGTCTTTCATAATAACAAATGGATGGCCTCTATATATTTCTGCTGTACTCTTTCCAGTTTACTCATGCTTGTTTTCCTATAATGTTTCCATACTGTTACTCCATATTCAGGTTTGGGTCTAATGTAAGTAACACGCAATGACTTCATTATTTTTGATGTCCTAGACTTTATAAATCTTTTTATACAACCTGTAGTTCTATAACCATCATTAACAAATTGATATGATTAGAAAAACTCAAAGCTGGATCTACCCATATACCCAGGTCCTTAAATTAATTTACAATTTCAATAACTGTATTAAATATTCACCTGTCAATTTATGTTTCTCAAATCTCATATGTTTAGTATGTTAATGCATTTATCAGCATATTATTCTCCAAATGTTTAATTTAATTAAGTTCTTTTGCCGACATGCCCTATCGGAAAAACTTGTAAATCAGTTTACCCAATTTCAAGTCAGATGAAAAAGAACTGAAAGATGCAATCTAAACAAGAGTCTTGGACATAGCCTTGTGGAACATCCTGACTGTAACCCAAATTTCACCTGTCCATTTGCTGTATGTTACTCACTGTGTCCTATTTGTATGCCATACAACTATCCACCTTATCAGCTATCCATCTTATCAAGAGTACATCAGCACCTAGTTGTTCTAATTTAACAATCAGTGTTTTGTGTATGGATCTGTCAAATGCTGAAGACTGATGTTAAATCTACATCACAGCACAATTTTTCATTCACTGCTGTTATTATATTGTTACAGAACATCATGTTACAGGTGGTAATAGATCTAGTTTCGACATATGCATGCTGATATATGGTTTCAAGTCCTAACTTTTCCAGTTCTGACAATAACTTACCAATATTACCTTCGCCATTATTTTTCCACAACATGAAAGTACACTTAAGGGTTTGCATGACTCTGGGTTTGTCCTAGTCCTCTTTCCCTTAAAGACAGGTTTAACAAGTGTATGTCTTCAGTCTTGAGGAATCTCCCCATATTTATACAGTCTAGTAAATAATAGCTACATGTTTTCTCAGCTCATTATTGCTAATTCCATCTCCTCCCTGTGCTATGTTCAGGATAAGGTTTTCACAGTTCTTTTTCAATATACTTAATTTAATTTCAGCATCTGAGGTTATCTGGATATCACCAGGGCAATTAATCACCCCCTTTGTGGACTCAAACTGCTTTGCATAACATTTTGTAAATGTATCTATAAACCTGTTGTGTTAAAGGATAAATTTTAAAATCTGCAGTTTATCAACGTGTATCTCTTTAGTCCTTCCACATCTTATTTATCTATAAAATGGCTTCCTATTATGCTCAACATCTTTATACAAAATGTCTTCAGATTTTTCTTGATCTTCTCTCAAACTATGTTAAATTCATCTCTCCAGCTTATTTCACTTTTCGAAGTTGTAGTTAGACCCCTTTTCCATTTCTTACATTCTTGTCTCTCGCCTTAATCGGGTATCTTGTTCTTATGTAAATATATCCTCCTATCGTTGTGTGCCTACATTCTGACATTCATATGGATCAATGCAGTTTTGTGGAGGGGAGGGCAAATGTCTGCCAACATTAACAGAACACTGGTGATCCAGAAAGAAACAGACTGTAAAAAAATACTGTTATTGTTGTGGGTCTTGATGCACAGAAACCATTCAACATGTAATCGCCTAATTAACTCTATAATTCGGTCAGGGAATGCAGCTGCTTCCATGCATTCCCTGACAGAATAATAGAGTTAAGTGGGTGATTATATGAAGGGTCATGGGCAACAATTAAGATGAGGGGAGTCCCATCCAACAAGCTATGCTGGATCATAGGAACCAGGCAGGGATGTCCTGTTCCCCCCTTTGTTACTTTTAGTTTAGAGCCACTGGCAAAGAAAATACAGGCCTCACAAATTCAAGGCTATATAACGTGTATGGTAATGAAAAAAAGTTAACTATTTCTAGATGATATTTTGTGCTTCGTTCATGGGTAGGTACTAGGCTATTGGCCCTAGGGCCTATATAAGCCTAGCCAAAATGTACCCTGGCTTTCGCCACCCAAGAAAACTATTTTCCTGTGCCACTGTCGAGCAGAGCCACAGAAGTGATCCCCAGGGTGAATTTCCTATCTCCCATCCAATCATCAAGATTTTTCTTGAAGAGTGCTAATGAGGAGCTTTGCTTGATATAGATCGGTAGCTTGTTCCAGAGTATGAGAAATCTCTGGGACAGGAATCTATCCCTCCAGCATGTTTTGTTTATTGTGGTGACAAGGTTTAGGTCCCTAGTGCGTGTAGCTCAGAGGGAATGGGATTTCTTTAAGTGGAGCATGTCCAAAAGCTCTGGGTTTGACATAGCTTTGTGTGTTAGGCAGATATCGCCTCTGAGTAGATGATATCCGACTGAGTAAAGCTGCAGTTTTTTGAGACAGTCTGCGTAGGGCATCAGTTTGAGGCTGGTAATCCTCTTTTTGAGGTATTTCTGTGGCCTTTCCAGTTGTTGTAGATGTCTTGTGAGGTACATACCAAAAGGGGCGTTGTACTCTATAATGGGTCTAATGAGTGATGAGTAGAGGGGAACAATGACCTCTTTTTCCTGGATGAGAAACCTTTTGTGATGAGGTGTGCCACATAGAAGGATTTCTTGACTACTGTGGCGATGTGATTATCAAAGGAGTGACTACTGTCCACCTGTGTCCCAAGGTCTCTTATCACACTTTCGGTGTTAAGTAGACTACCGCCTATGTAGTAGTTCATGAGTATAGAGTTTTTACCAAAAGGGATGACAATGCATTTTTTAGCAATGAGCTTGAGGCCATGGCTTTGACACCAGGCATCTGTCTTAGCGAGGCCCTTTTGTAGGATGTTCACATCTTTTGGAGTTTTGATTATGGCTCCTAGTTTACAGTCATCTGCAAACTTCGCTAGCCAAAGACCTTCTGTGTTAGCCTGTACTTCAGAGACATAGATACCAAACAGGAGAGGACCCAGGACTGAACCCTGTGGTGTTCCACTTGTCACTAGTCTGAAGTTGGATTTGGAGTCTGCTACCTTCACAGTGTGGGTTCTGTCAGTGAGCCAGTTGGCAACCCATCTTGTGACACAGGGATTTATAACTAGTTTAGTGAGTTTAACTATAATTCCAGAGTGGGGGATGGTGTTGAAAGCTTTGGCGAGATCTAGATAGGCTGTGTGAACCACCTTACCCTCATCTACGGCTTTGGTGACCACTTCAAAGAAGTCTATCAGGTTTAGGAGACATGATCTGCCTTTTACAAACCCGAACTGGGAGGGGTCCAGAGTTTGGAGATTTCCAATGTCATTGTTTAAAGTTCCATGATGATACGTTCCATGACCTTGCAGACCAGGCTCGTCAAGCTAATGGGGCACCAGCTTCCGGGGTCCATGGTGGTTCCCCCTTTGTGGAGTGGGATAACCGTCGCTGTGAGCCATTCAGTGGGCACATAGCCTGAGATGAGGCTATGACTGAACATGGTACTTAGGTGGGGTGCCAGTTCGTTCTGTAGTTCATGTAGAACGCAGCCTGGGATGTTATCAGGTCCCATGGATGCTGTGTTCTTGGCTTTGGAGAGTGTGTTTTTTTACCACTGCAGCCGTGTTTACAGGAACTTTGCATTCTTCCGGTATAGAGATGGGCCCTTTAGGGGATGAGGGGGGGTAAAGTTAGCACTGAACCTATCTGCCAGGATGTTGGCAATATCAGTTGGTTCTGTATATTTAGTGCCATTGTGCTGTAGCTCAGAGCAGAACGGAGTGTTGCCATTGAGATTCTTGACATAGTTATAGAATGCTTTGTGGTTGACTTTAGAGTCAGTGGTAATTTTGTTTTCGTAACTAGCTTTGGAGGATTTTATGAGGGATCTTTTTTCCCTCCCTTCTGCTAACTTCCTCTACTGCCTCTCCTAACTGATACTCTCTCTACTTGTTCTAACCAAACTTTTTATAAATTGTATTATGTGTCATACTTTCAAGCTTAGTCAACATTTAGGACCTCTCAGTACTTATATAGAAATGTTTTCATTACCAGTATTATATCTTCTGAAACTTTCATCACCTGTCTGTACTACTTGAAACATTATGCTTTAAACTGCATCACTTGAAAATATTGTAATATAACCTAAAACCTACTTGTAACCTGGTTTCTCAAGCCATACTACATGAAATGTCTTGCTCTAATTTGTTCACTTGTAAACATTGTAATCTAATGTAAAACCTATTGTAACCTTCTTACTGGAGCTATTCTCCCCAGGACTCCATTGAAAACGGGTTCATCTTGGCCCAATGGACTATCCTGGTAAACCAACTGCAAACAAATAAATAAATAAATAAATAAATCTCAGCTTCTTACGGAGGCTGACCAGGGAGTTCCTCCAATCATGGGATTTTACTCTTTTTTGCAACAGTTTCTTTTTTTCTGTTGTAGAGTTTGTTTATGGCAGGGGACCACCAGATTGGCTTCCTTTTTTTGGAGGATAGCATCTTGGTTCTGTTAGGGATTGCATGATCCATGCACTCGTGTAAGTGCTTATAAAGTGCATTTGTGTAGGATTCAGCAGTCATACCTCTATTGTCCGTCAGCATGGGTGTCGTGAAGTTTGCCACTTCTGTCTTAAGAAGTGTGAAGTTGGCTTTGGAGAATTTTTTTACGGTGGTTTCCCTAATGGGGGGTGGGGGAGGGATGCGGATGTCTAGGGTGATTAGCTTGTGGTCGGATTTGACCAATGAGGAATTGACCTCTGGTGTGGAGCATTGGTTGCCTATGTCGTTAATAACAAGGTCTAGAATACTGCTGCCCCTGGTGGGGGTGTGGATAAGTTGATCCAAGGCATTGGAATTTATGAATTCGAGAAAACGTTGAGCACAAGAGATGGTACACGAGTAGTTTTCCCAGTTAATGGTGGGGTAGTTGAAATCGCCCATTATTACGGTGTTAGGTTGCACCCTAATATTTTCCATTGTATCAAGAAATGATAAGTGGTTATCCTGGGGCATGGTGGGGGTTCTGTAGCAAGCTACAATTTGGATTGCGGTCTTGCCCAGAGTTAGTTGCACTTGGATAATCTCAGACGCATTTTGCTGAACAACTAGCCTGGAGGTGAGATATCCTTAATGAATATGGACACACCTCTGCCTTTAGTGTTTCGGTCCAGGTTAGGTGGCCAAAAGGTGTGGTATGAATTATAGCCTGGTAATGCAGGGGTGCTCTCTGGAGCCTTGAACCAGGTCTCTGTCACTGCACAGATATCAATGTTCTCCATTTTAAGGAGTGCCTCGAGTGAGTGCATTTTGAGGTTTAGACTTCTAGCACTGAGTAGCAATACCCTCAGCTTTTTAAAGAACTTTTTTGTTTTGCTGAAATTTGTTTACGCAGTTTCAAGTCTTTTTGGGATATAAAATTAATGAAGATAAAACAAAGGCTATAGCATTAAAAGTATGTACCCACACATGAATTGTTTAGCAATATCCACATTTATCCACATTTATGGGTCACGAGAAGATGCAGTATTTAGATGCATGGATTGTAAAAGGATTCTCTTACGGCAGCTAAGGATTTGTGGGAAGAGACTAAACAAAGGTAAAACACAATAAACAGGAAGCTCTTCATTACAGATATGGACAGCAAGATACATGCAGCAAAATGTTTTGTCCCTTTAGTTTTATACAGTCAGGCATAGTTTTATTAGCCAAAGTAGAAGCTACGGATGAGATGAAGGAATTTATTTGGGAAGGGAAGAAAGCAAGAGTTAAGTGAGATAAGCTGACCCCCCCAGAAATCAAGAGTTAAGTGAGATAAGCTGACCCCCCCCAGAAAGCAAGAGTTAAGTGAGATAAGCTGACCACCCCAGAAAGCAAGAGTTAAGTGAAATAAGCTGACCCCCCCAGAAAGCAAGAGTTAAGTGAGATAAGCTGACCCCCCCAGAAAGCAAGAGTTAAGTGAGATAAGCTGACCCCCAGAAAGCAAGAGTTAAGTGAGATAAGCTGACCCCCCCAGAAAGCAAGAGTTAAGTGAGATAAGCTGACCCCCCCAGAAAGCAAGAGTTAAGTGAGATAAGCTGACCCCCCCAGAAAGCAAGAGTTAAGTGAGATAAGCTGACCCCCAGAAAGCAAGAGTTAAGTGAGATAAGCTGACCCGAAAGCAAGAGTTAAGTGAGATAAGCTGACCCCCCCAGAAAGCAAGAGTTAAGTGAGATAAGCTGATCCCCCCCCCCAGAGAGCAAGAGTTAAGTGAGATAAGCTGACCCCCTCAGAAAGCAAGAGTTAAGTGAGATAAGCTGACCCCCCCCAGAAAGCAAGAGTTAAGTGAGATAAGCTGACCCCCCCACAGAACACGTTAGCTTATGATTACTCGATTAGAATGAATATTTTGAGTGATGTTGTAGAGACTCACATACATAACACAAGCAGAAGATAAAGTGGAAAGGGATGATGATGAAACAGAGGAGAAGTTTGAGAAATAAGAAAACAGCAGGATTGTGGATGCAAATTCTAAAGGAGAATATGAATATAACATTTGATACAGTTGTTCTTAAAGTAGTAGAAAGTGTTCTAAAACTAAACCAACACATGACTGGAGAAAGGAGATCTCGCCAATAGAAATTACTTTAAATAGGGGTACAGCAAGCAGGCTAGAGGGGGTTGGAATTCACTGCAGAGAACTGGCAAAGGAACCAAGGAACTGTGACTAAACTACAGAGAGAGAAAGATAACAGTGCAATGAAGCTAAGTAGAAGTTTGGACTGCAGGTTAGAGACTGCCTTCCCTTCCAGAGATTAATAACAGAGTACAGGCAAAGTGAAAGGGATAAAGGAGTGCTAAGTTAAAGCCCAGTTCTGGTATGTAGAGTTTTTAGCAGAGTCTAGAACAGAGTCTGCTGTTAAAAAAGGAGAATTAGTAGGGCATATAAAACACTGTATGATGACTATAAGATTATGCAGAAGAGGTTAGAAAAGATCAGGAAGAGATACTAGAAAGGCAGTTTACGTATGAACAATAAAAGGACATCTATAAGGCTTCCTTGTATGCAAAGTCCAGAAGGTTTAGGAATTTTGCTTGGCTGTAACTGCATAAAATTTTTCTGGGACTATGTTTAATGATGGAATGGCCATTCATTGTACATACACCATCAAAAGTCCTTCCCTCGAAAGGCCAAATGATCATAAATAAGTTCAAACGATTATAGTTGGCCAACATAAAGCGAACGGAACTAGTATGCACTTACTGGTAAGTAGATATAAAGAAACCTGCCCTTCCCCACTGTACTGAGATCTCGGAGTTGGTATATATAATTAGCAGGGGGTGTGGGGGGCTATGCCCCCAACAAGAGGATTCAGTGAACACCAGACCCTACCCTCCTTATGTGGGGGTGCACAACCCCCTTATGTTAAATACAGACCCCATTTTTATACCCCAAGCAGAATTCACAGAATTTTCCATCAAAGAGACAGCTAATGGCCGAGATGTGATGGGAAAGAGAGAGAGGTTAACTGGAAACCTTTTTTTTTGAGGGGGGTGTAAGTTGACAGATTTTAAAACTTCCTACGGAGTACTCCATTAGAAATGCTGAGGGAGCAACTGTAACTGAAGTATCGAATAGCGTAAAAGAGATAAAAGAACTTATGTTGGGATCTTTAGAAAAAAGATGGAGAAAATTATATACAAATAAAAAGAATTTGTGGTAACAATGCGTGCAGAATAATGTTCAGGAGGAGGAGGAGGAATGAACTTTAATGGAAGTCAGGAATTGAGCAATTTATGTCACGTCTGAAAGAATGATGGTTAGAAAGTAAGAAAACATACATGTAATGTATAATGCATGAACATGAAAAATATTAATATGTTTTTTTTCTTTTCTATTAATATATACGTGCTTATGCCTTAAGTGATAATTATCCAACTTTATCGTAAGTACATAGCTTCCATACCCTAGTTCATCTAGTCCATCCAATAACAGGACAAAATCCCAAGCTACATAAATTCCCAGGAGGCATCATAGCAGAATACCTTGGAGAACTGCACCTCCAAATCAAGCTCTGGATCTAGAGATAATGCCCAATCCTTAATGCTTGGAAAAAGTATGCAATGTAGACCACGTTTCTGAACAAGGCCATAGAAACTGAATCAGATCTTGCGGAATGAGCTAAAGGTTTAGTTGGCAATGATTTATTTTTCAAATAGTATGCAAAGGATATGTCATCCAAAAGCCATCTGGACAGTGTTATTTTTGGAAACATTCTGATTCAGCCTTTTGGGGGGCAAATGATATGAACTGAGGATCTTTTCTTATTTAGTTCTATGGAAGTAAACTCTTGAGTTGTCTGTGCATGTCTAATGTCTTCAGAAGATACTCTTCTTCTTTCGGCTTTTTCCCGGTTAGGGGTCGCCACAGCGGATCACATGTCAGCTCATGATTTGCAGTGGAGATTTATGGTGTCGAGTTATGGTAACTGGATGGGTTGATTCACATTTATCATCTCCAAAGCTATTTTGGGAACAAAGGACAGATTGGTTCTTAGAAATAGTCTGTCCTTGTGAAAAGAAAAAAAAGATGGCGAATTGGAGGATAGAGCCTGGAATTCTGAAATTCTGCTAGCTGACGTGATGGCGACCAAAAAATAAAGAATTCCAAGATACAAATTTTTGGTCTGTAGAAGAAGTCATCTCAAAGGTGAAGGTTTCGGGAGGGGGCTCTGATTAATGATTCCAGGAAAATAGTGAGGTCCCAAGGAGGGATTGTAAGGTCCTTTAGTGGAGGATACAACAGGAAGGTTCCTTTCAAAAAGGCCTATCATAAGTTGTGGGTTGAAAAAGAACAGTTGTGAAGACTGTTGTGAAAATTGAAAATAGATGCCAATTGTTCTTTAACTGTGCAATAACTGTAGCCAGCCTCATAACTTCAACAGGAACAATAAGACAACTGGAATAATAGTGGAAAGGGGATCTGCAACTATTTTTTTCACCCTATAAAGAGAGGTATTTCTACTTAATTTTGTAAACTTTATGAGCGGGTTTTCTCTTTGCAAAGCTGACAAAAAGTGAACCACAGACTTGAATATGTAAGCTCTTTGGCCATCAATGAAAACTGAAAAACATGCCACCAGCTTGATATTCTGTAGATCTGGGTAAGGCTGCCCTGACAGATGAGAGACAAGACCTCGTGTGGTGGATCTGTAAGCCATGGACCCTGGGCAAAGGGAACCAGACTTGTCTGGGCCAGAACGGAGCCATGAAGATCACTGTAGCTTTGCATGCTGCTTTCTATAAGAATCATGCAAACAGAGGGAAATGAATACAGAAGCCCAGAGTTAGGAATCAGATATAAATAGCTGATACATGGAGAAAGGCTGGCCACAGTAGATAAAAGATTTCTTGAGCTACTGTGGAATGGAGAGACCACTTGTGAGTCATTAGGATGGACCTGCTGAGCCTACCCACTAGCCTGCTGGCTTTCAATGGGATGTATTTTACAATTAGAAAGTGAAGTGAAACATTCTTCCATTGCCAAGTCCTCATGGCCTCTCTATAAACGGAGTAGGATTCATGTACCACACTATAGATATGCTGTCTGTTGTAATGGATATCAGCCCTGAAGGGTCTGGAGAACAGCCCTCATCTCCAGAATGTTGGGGTGAAGACTGGCCAGTGCATCTATGTACCTCTGATCACTCTTCCATCATAATGCTGCCCCACCCCACAGACCAGGCATCTGTGGTCATTGTGGCCGAAGGAGGTAGAAGAAAGTACAGTTTTGTACCTACCATAAATGTAGATGTTCGAGTGTATACCCTGCTGCAGTCATCACACTTGGGTTATCCTGCCATCAGGCGGTCCCGCAGTCGGCCCGAATTCCAAAGTCTTGGTCCGGCGTCGGTTGCTGTCGCTTCTTCCCTGACGTCAGTACACCAGGGGTATATAAGAGGCATCCGACGCCATTTTCTTCAGTTTTTCTTGCCCCAGATGTCGGGTGCCCCCAATAGGTAGGCAAAATATATACATATATAAATACATATCAAGATAGAGTAAAGCAATACTCAGCAGTATAAATGTCACCCAGTCAACGAATAAATGCAGCAAATAATCCAGGTAAAAGGGCTGGGAGACAACCAGAACTAGCATCAAATCTTATAAATGTCCAAAGAATATATTCACGGACTCCAAGGAAATATACGAAAAACGTTTAATAGAGAACATACACAAACAGTAAGCGCTTTCGCCGTAGCTTCTTCAGACTGTTAAAATTCAAATATTCAATTATAAGATTTGATGCTAGCTCTGGTCGTCTCCCAGCCCTTTTACCTGGATTATTTGCTGCATTTATTCGTTGACTGGGTGACATTTATACTGCTGAGTATGGCTTTACTCTATCTTGGAATTACTTATTTTACTTCTTCGATACTCGGCAGTAACATGGCTGATACTTCTATTAATATTGAATTGGATTATCGACCGGATGGTAATTTACAACGAGACAATATAAACGGTGCGTTCCACGAAGATGTTGCATCTATATGATTACGTTTAAATAAGGCAAGTGTAAATAACATTGTAGAGAATACTGAAAGTGGCGAAAGCCTGAAACGAAGAATATTTTCTTGCCTTAGAAGCAATGCGAACACTTTACTTTTACTAGATGTGGAAGATAACAGTAATGCCTGTGATATATCATCTCAGAGACTGGAACAGATGCGAGGGGCTATTTCTAAGTTAGAAACTGACTTCTTGAAATTAAAACGTCTATCTACTCAACGACAGCACTTTGAAGTGTGCATTAAAAAACATATTATACCGAGAGGTCTAAGAATCCTTAAAATGCCAACTTATGGCGAGCAGTATCCTGAACTTCTATCGCAATGGCAGAGATTGAACTTAGAATTGAGTCGGAAATATATTCAATTATTACTTGACTTTTTTGCCCCTATAGAGGAACAATTAATACAATCCATAACCAATCAACAACAATCTATATATGCTAAGTATCCTGAAACACTAGTGAATAGTGCTATTAATAATGTTTTGGATGGTATCTGTACTTATGAGCGACGGTTGCTGCTACAGAAGAAACATAAAATAGAAAGAGACATGCGCGATTTTCGCCAATCACATGTATTCACTTGGCCACGTACCGAACCAGTAGCTACATCTAGGTCATATAGTTCTCATCAGGCGGCACCTTCTAATTCATTTATCACATCTTCGCAGTCTGTCTCTTCTAAGCCCATTTCTACTCCACTCAGGGCCATGCATAATTCTGGGCCTTCTGAACTACCACGAACTGTTCTCCATAACAAGGAATTGATTACATCTCAGTCACAGGTATTACATAATCACAATGAGAATGGTAACTCCACTTCGCCTTCCTTTAGTTCGGTTCCTGTGGTTCGTCCAAAGACATCTAATGCCAGTACTGTCAATACTGACCTGCACAATGAGTCTACTATTGGATCCATCTTATCCCATTTCCCCCTTCCCATTTCTGTGGACAAGGGGGGAACAAGAGGCCGGTCCCAGAGTTGAAGACGACAGAAAAGGAAATTATCTTCCGAGAGGTTTCCGCAACAGACTCTCAAAAAAATGTGGACCAACTAGAGAATAATTTAGTGTGGAATATTTCTAGTAAAGAGTTAGATCAACACGAAATTAACGTGTTGAATAAAGGTCTTAGTTTTATACCTACTAAGCATTGTAAATTGACTGAAGTATTGACCGATATAAGACTTTTCACTAGGAATATTATGTTGAAATATCAGTTTGGCAACAGCACTATTAATTCTACACAGTCACTGAAAAAAACGAGTGATTTTACTCCAATCAACCATCCGCTGGTAAAAACGTTTTTTAAATTAGTTGAGGATGACATACACCATGAATTGTCACATGTAAACAGTAACAACAATAGATTCTATAAGAGAAATTATTGTAATCTTACATACAATGAGAGGAAGGCTCTCGATAGGTTGAAAGCTGACACTAATGTAACTTTTAGACCAGCAGATAAAGGTGGTCCTCTTGTTATAATGGACCATGATCACTATCATAGAGCTATGCAGGAAATGTTAAGTCAAGACAAATATTATATTACCATTTTGCCATCTATGGTTATACATATTAAAGAAAGAGTACGTGACTTGATAATTGACCTTGAGAAGAACAATGCCATTGATATTAATATGAAAATTTTTTTATTAGTAGAATATCCTCTTATACCCACTATTAATGGGATTCCCAAAATTCATAAACATGGCACCAATCCACCCCTGCGACCTATAGTGGCCGGTGGGGGTTGGAGTACTGAACCACTCTCTCTATTTGTGGAGAGTAACTTAAGACCCGTCGTTGACCTTAATAATTTTGTCTTAAGAGATACTAAACAATTCTTGATAGATTTATACCAGCATTTTAAAAACAAACCTTTGACAGCAGAGACTATCTTTGTCACCTTAGATATTCAGTCTCTGTTCACTGTTATTCCAAACGAGGAAGGCATCAGTGCTATCAAGAGATATTTGTCTAAACATAGTACATATACAGAACAACGCATAAACTTGATAGCTATTTTTGTTAAAGCTATATTGGAGAATAACATTTTTATATTTGAAGACACATTTTACCTGCAACGGAATGGCGTAGCTATGGGCACATCTTGTGCCAATAGCTATGCCAACCTATTTTTAGCGGATTGGGAAGAACATGTGTTATTTTGACATCATTTACACCTTAAATACGTTGTCTTCTATAGACGTTTTGTTGACGATGTCTTCCTCATTTGGCAAGGCAGTATACAGGACCTTAATCAGTATGTGATAGATATCAATAATTTCACATCATATTTGAAGTTTACATGTGAATATTCTCATTATAAGATACACTATCTTGATGTATACGTAGAGAAAGTATTGGGTGAATTTGTTAATACAGGAGTATATCGAAAATCTTGCTATCGCAACACTCTGTTATACAGGACCAGTATGCACACACCATACATCTTCAATAACATTATAAAGGGTCAAAGTCTACGTATCTCTCGACTGAACGTTTCAGAAGAAACTTTTCAAACTGAAATCAACAACTTCAGATATAAGTTACTCCAACGAGGTTACACAGAGACACAAATTAATAATGGGCTGTTACATATAGAGGCGAATAGGACCAGTAGAGCCAAGCCTTATTATTCAGAATATATTGACCATCCCTTTGTAAAAAGTGCTTTCTCTGATTTTGTTCGAGTACCCATGTATTATACAGTGGACAGAAAGAATATCATGGATATCATTAGCAAACATTGGCGTATCCTTACTATCGATGAAAAAATTAAAACTATAGTAGGGGGACACCCTAGTTATCAATTTAAGAATAAACCTAACCTTAAGAAATTACTATGCCATTCCAATACATGTACCAATACTATAGTGTGCCCAGGTACATATCCCTGTGGTCGCTGTAGATATTGTGATTATATAAATTTAGGTAATTTATTCATTCATCCAGATACTGGACATAAGTTTTATTTTCATGCTAGAGGCACCTGTGATACGACTAATATAGTTTACTTGGCTACTTGCTTAGAATGTGATGCATTTTCTGTGGGCAAAACCAATCGACCATTTCGTATCAGGATAAGGGAACATCTTTATGCCATCAAGATATGTTATATGCCCAATGCTTTAGCCAAGCATGTATCTAGAGCAGGACCACAACACATTTTTAAATTTATTGCTATTGATTATGTGATACCTAATGTTAGGGAAGGTAAAATAAAACCGAATGTAAAGAAATAGATTGGATCATTAAGCTACGTGCAGACCAAGGTAAAGGACTTAATGAAAGAGAGTCACTGAAACCCATTTTGAGAGCCAGGCGACTGAAGGTTAGATAAATAGCTTCCTTTACATAGTCGCAGTAGCAGATCATTAAATATATGAGCGCATATATACATATTTATTTATTTTATATATATTAATTATAAATAATTTTATTTAATATTGTTTCACTCATTCATCTATCAAATATATGAGTTTAATAAATATATGAGTTTATATATATATTTTTATCAAACATTATTTTTCATATTTTTTATTGATTTTATATGAATTTATTTAATATTATGAATTTAATAACCAAGTATTTCATAACTAAGCACTTTAGTAATTATTTATATATGTTGTTTTATGCTTTATATATTATTTTAGCATAAATTGATGTGGAGTCATATACATAAACATGTATTTAAATTATTATTTTAGATGTGATGCATAATGCTGAGAACAGCTAGGATTTTTTTCTGTGTGTTAAGATGTGATGGTTATTTCTATGTTATTTAGCATGCAATAGTTTGGCCACTATGTACCAGTATATACACTCATGACATCTAAGTATTCGATCACTATTTGGTTGTGTAGGCAGACTTGTAAAACTAGGATCTGCCAGTGTTGACTCCTATTTCAAATACACATCACAGTCTTTGGAATTCCTATTAATTGATATTTTTAATATTATTATTTAATACAATAGCAGTAGTTAAAATTCTAATCTTGTATGCTTTTTAGCTATAAGGTATAGATAGCAGATAGTATTGATTTACGCAGCTACTTTCTGGTTGTTATACACTGTTTTTTAAAAAACGATTAGAATGGCTAATTGGGGTATCTACGTCATTAATTAGCATTTATAAAGGTGATTAATTGAATATTTGAATTTTAACAGTCTGAAGAAGCTACGGCGAAAGCGCTTACTGTTTGTGTATGTTCTCTATTAAACGTTTTTTCGTACATTTCCTTGCAGTCCGTCAATATATTCTTTGGACATTTATAAGATTTGATGCTAGCTCTGGTTGTCTCCCAGCCGTTTTACCTGGATTATTTGATATATAAATACATATAGCTATATAAAAATAAAACAATACCCTTAGGCACAAGCAAATACACCACAGAGGTAGCATAGGATAGAGTGGTAGAGATAAGTTCAGCTAGTTCAGAGGGGATGGAGGAAGGGTAACCCGGACTGCAGCAGGGTATACACTCGAACATCTACATTTATGGTAGGTACAAAACTGTACTATATTCCTCGTGTTACCCTGCTGCAGTCATCACACTTGGATAGAATCCCAAAGCTAAAGATGGGAGGTGGAGTCAAACAGGGTTAAAGGAGGCTAGAAGGCCCTGCAAAACTGCAGTGGCGAAGCCAGTTCTAGTCTTGGAGTAAAGTGGTAAGTGATAGTGATTGGTGAAGGTGTGTACTGAACTCCAAGTTGCAGCTTCCAGAATATCCTTGGTAGGCACCCCCCTGAGGAAGGCTGTAGATGTAGCTGCTGCCCGGGTGGAGTGGGGCCTAATGCTAGCAGGAACTGGTTTTCCATGGTGGGTGTAGCAAAAACGTATGCAATGTCCTATCCATTTGGAAATGGTCTGTTTTGAGATGGCTTTTCCTTGTGACGCTGTAGCATAGGATACAAAAAGCTGGTCAGATTTTCTGAAAACCTTAGTTTTATCCAAGTAGTAATGTAGTTGCCTGTGAATGTCCAAGGAATGCAGGAGTCTTTCTCCTTTGTTCTGCGGATTTGGAAAGAAGGTGGGTAAATGGATGGTTTGATTTAGAGCCACACTGGATACCACCTTAGGTATAAAGGAGGGGTTAGTTCGTAGAGAAACTCTGTCTTGATGAAAAATGAGGAAAGGCTCTACCGTCAAAAGAGCCTGAAGCTCTGAGACTCTTCTGGCTGAAGTAATTGCTAGCAGCAGGGCAGTCTTCCATGATACAAACTTTAAGTCAGCTGAGAAGGCTGGCTCAAAAGGAAGTAGCGTAAGTTTTTCTAGAACAAAATTGAGGTCCCAAGTAGGTGTTGGTGCTCTCCTGTGAGGCCTAATGTTTTTGGCCCCTCTGAGAAACTGCCTTAGAAGTGGATGTGAAAATACGGGAGGATCCGTGTTGTAGTGAGCTGAAATTGCTGAGGCGTGGATTTTAATAGATGAAAAAGAAAGTCCTTTGTGTAACATCTCAGTTAAATATTATAGAATCTGAGGTATGCCTGGCAGAAGGGTATTTTGGCCTTTAGCTTGGTTCCAGGCGCAAAACCTTTTCCATTTGTCTGAGTAGGCTTTCCTGGTGCTGGGCCTCCTGGCCTCCAGAATAACACCCATAACAGCTTGTGAAAGAGGAGCTGGCTGGTTGCTTAGATTTGCCATGCAGCCAAATTTAAGGTTTTGAGCTGGCTGTGTAGAATCTGACTGTCTTGCTGTGTGAGCAGATGAGAAATTTGTGGTAAAATCCATGATGGGCCCTGGGCCATATTCCTTAATAGTGGGTACCAGTGCTGGCGTGGCCAGTCTGGGGCAATGAGTATCATTCGTGGTCTCTCCATCCTGACTTTCAGCAGCACCTTTGTGAGAAGGGGCAATGGAGGGAAGGCATATACTGACAGCATTTTCCAACTGAATGAGAGTGCATCCACTTTCCAAGCTTGATGGTGAAATGTCCTTGTGCAAAATTTTGTTAGCTGATAGTTTTGGGGGCTGGCAAACAGGTCTATGTCTGGGCGGCCCCATTTTTGAGTTATCATTCCAAATACTTGTGGATCCAGTTACCACTCGTGGGGATCCAAGATGTTTCTGCTTAGGTCGTCTGCCAATGTGTACTTTTTTCCTGGCAGGAATTGAGCTTGTAATTGTACTTGGTAAGCCAGTGCTGTGTTCCACAAGGTCATTGCTTGCTTGCATAGAGGGTAGGAGTGTGTACCCCCTTGTTTGTTTATGCACCACATTACTGTCCTTATTATAAGCTGTCCTGGATGTAAGAGGTCCTTGAAGGCTGTCAGGGCATTCTGTACAGCTAGCATTTCTTTTTGATTGATGTGCAGATTTCTTTGATCTGCAGTCCATATGCCTTGAACGCACCGTCCTGCCATGTGTGCCCCCCAGGCATAGTCCGATGCATCTGTTGTCATAGTCTGCCTGGCAGGGGGTAAGGTGAAAGGCTGACCCTTGTTGAGGTGACATGCCTGTGACCACCATAGTAACTCCTGTTGAAGGCAGGGAATGAGAGGTATCATTGTTTCCAAGCTGTGGCTGTGTTGATTTTATACGCTTTTTAGGTACCATTGTAATTTCTTCATATGCAGTTTTGCAAATGGTATTAGTAGTATGCAAGATGCCATGAAGCCCAAGGCCTGCAGAATTTTTCATGCAGGGAGTTGGGTCTTTGTTGCCATTGTTTTGAAGTATTGAGTTAGCTGTAGTTGTTTGTCTGGCGTCAGGTAAGCCATCTGGGCCGTTGTATTCAAGCCGGCACCCAGGAAATGTCATATTTTGTGAGGGCACTAGTTCTGATTTATTTTCGTTTACTGTGTACCCTAGGCAACTTAGAAGGTGTTTTACAAAAGCCAGATGATGTAATAGAGTGTCCTTGCTTTCTGCTTGGATGAGGCAGTCGTCCAGGTATGAATATATTTGAATTCCTCTTTGTCTGCAGTATGCAATTACTGGTGCCAGGCATTTTGTGAAGACCCTGGGCGCAGTAGATAAGCCAAAGGGCAGTGCAGAGAATTGGTAGTGGGTTGAACCTGCAATGAAGCAGAGGTATCTTCTGCAATTTTGTCTGATAGGGACATGCAGGTATGCCTCCTTGAGGTCCAACGTTACTAGCCAAGCTTTCTTGCCCAACATGGGAAGAAGCTGCTGTAGTGTTAGCATCTTGAATTTGGGTACTTGCAAAAAGGTGTTTAGAATTGAAAGATCCAGAATGGGTCTCCAAGCATTGTCCTTTCTGGGGACTAGAAAGAGCCTTGAGTAAAATCCTTGGCCTTGCTCCTGTGTAGGTACCAGTTGAATGGCTGCCATGTCCATGAGAGCTGTAATTTGTTTTTGTGCCTCTGCCCATTGATTTTGTGGCAGGTTTGGCATGCCTTTTATCCTTGGCAAGGTGTGGAAATGGAATCTGTATCCTTGTGAGATAATGTCTAGGACCCATTTGTCCTTTGTGACGATGTGCCAGTTGTCTGCAAAAAGTGTTAATTTTCCTCCCAAGGGAGCTGCCAAGAGAGTTTTGCTTTGCAGTTTGAGGTTTAAGTCATTGTGTTTGCCTTCTAGTAGTTTGGGACCTGTCTTCTCCTCCCTTCTGCGTTGCAGTGCCCCATTGGCAAGGTTTGTAAGGGATTTGTGCTTGTCCTCTGCCCCGTGGGCGCCTGTATTTACCCCTCTGTGGTCTGTCAGAAGCTGGAAAGGACCAATTTTTTGTTGGCCAATTTCTGCTGAAGCGTGGGGACTGTACCTGTAAGAAATCTTTGACCGTCTGCATAGATTTTGCCTTATCCTCCATTTTCTTTAAAACCTCTTCTGCTTTAACCCCAAATAAGACATCCTGCTGTAAGGGTGCATCTAGTAACTTTGCTTTAACATGATCAGGCAGAGTTTGTTCCTTTAACCAAGCATGCCTACATATAACAGACCCAGTAACAGCTGCTCTACAGGAAGCTTCCAAGGAATCAAATCCACACTGTAAAGTATGTTTGCCCACCTGTTCAGCTGCATGCAACAGGTCCTGCATTTCCTTGAATTCAGACTGTTGAGGGTGCGTGCTCATCTTTTGTTTTATTTGAGACATTAGGAATTGCTGGTATTTAAGCATGTGAAATTGACAATTTAGTGCTCTCGTAGCCAGAGTAGCTGAGGTGTAAACCTTCTTCCCCTACCTATCTAGTGCTCTGGAGTCCCTTTCAGAGGGTACAAGATTTTTGGCCATAGAAGCCTTAGCCCCTTTGGGACCCTGGGAGATTGTCTCTGGATCAGCAACAGGGCTTTTGAAAAGGAATTTGTGTGAGTCAGGCACTCTATAGTATCTATCTGGCTTGGCTGGAGCAGGAGGCAGAGAATATGGATTTAGACTAGATTCTAAATAAACATCATCCACAATGTCTAAAACTGGGGGGATAGCAAGTGGTCTGTGCTGGGGGAGTAAAAGAAACTCTTTGAGCCTTTTCTTTGAGTTGGAGTAGTCCTGACCTTCCCAGTGGAAATGTTCCCTCATGGTATGTAAGGTTTCCCCAAAGGAATAGTCTTCAGGGGAGAAGCTGAGGGAATGGAATCTTCAGCATCAGAATCTTCATAAGGGGGAAAGGAGTAATCCTGTTCCTCAGAGGAGCCTGAGGAAATAGACACTTGATCAGAGGAGGCATAATCCTCCTCTTGTCTATGCCTTTTGTCGGGGGGGGGGTTGGGAACCCCTGATTAAAGAAATCAAATCTTCAGCCATTTTAAGCATCTGTTTCTTAGGCATGGGGCCTTGAACTGGAGACTGAAGTGCAGTCTTTTTTGGTTTTAGAGGAGTCTTAAGCGTAGCATAAGATTTTATGGTGAGAGTAGTCGGTCTGAAGACACCTTCTGAAACCGAAGGTGTTTCTACAGCACCGGCTTCTCCTTCTGCAATGTCGTCGGTAGGGCCTAAAGAAAATGGCTGCGTCGGCCTAGAACTCTCTGCTAGAGAATCTGAAGCAGTCTGGGGTTCCGATTCTGCGGTAGCCAGGGGCTGTGTAGGCACCTCACTGAAAACCGGAGGACCGGCGACCGGCCCAGCCGAGGCCTTGGAGTCTGGCTTGGATCTAGGCTGCCTGTCTTTATCTTTGCATTTTTTTATGCAAGCCGGTAGTCGGTTGCTCCGACGGCATAGTGTAATTAAATTTCCTACCGAAGTAGTGTCGTGCGAAATCAAAGCGTCACTTTATAGTTCACTTATTGAACCTAGCACAAAACCGACAACCAGTGACGTCATAGTCTGGGCCTAGGCAAGGTATACAATAAGAATGAAAGTCCTTATGAGGTATTTGCTTCCCACAAGAAATGCAATTGTTAACTTTTTCTGACATCGGACTGAGGCAAGAAAAGGTTCCCCAAGAGGGTACTTAGCATTGAAGCCTTCAGACTGAAACTCGATTCGAAAATCTCAGGTGTCGGCCGACCGTCACTTGCGAACTGCTTCTGCTTCGGGCACCGCATGGCAAGAAAGACTGAAGAAAATGGCATCTGATGCCTCTTATACACCCCTGGCGCACTGACGTCAGGGAAGAAGCGACAGCAACCGACGCCGGACCAAGACTTTGGAATTCGGGCCGACTGCGGGACTGCCTGACGGCAGGATAACCCAAGTGTGATGACTGGAGTAGGGTAACACGATGAACATCAAAAGGACTTCCTATCATTAGTGCTGTGCTGGAGAGGTTAACCATCAATCCAGATAATGAATGCACAGCTGGGTTATGTGTGCAGGAGATGAGAGGTAATCAGAAGGCTGAGACCACTGAACAGTGATCATCAACAGTAGAAATCTCATGAAAAACATACATGAAGGACCATCACTATGGTTGAAGCCATCAATCCAAAAACTTGGAGGACCAGAGAAGTTGATGTAGGGCTTTTAACTGGCAATGAGGTTAAGTTCTAAGGGAATGAATTCCTGTTGGAGGAAAGACTAACAGCATAATAAGATATGGTTGGCTCCTGGCCAGAGGTGCAGGATCCACCTGGATGCTTTGGTAATCTTGATGTGAAGGTCCGTATACGGGAAGATTATCAAGCAGAGCCAAAAATGTGCCTTGAGGTAGGGCAAAATTGTTTGCACCATGACCATTCTAAAAAGGGTCTTCCTGACAGAGACTTAGACTGCTAAGATCTATGACTGGCCTGTTTTTGGTTGGGCAAATTTAATCTAAAACAGATTCTTGACTCCCTCTTGTCTGGTGGGACCTCTTGGGTGGCTCCTTTTTCCAAGTCACATATTCATTTTAACAATATATATAGGCAGGTACAATTTTTAGTCACATACACACAGGATAGGTTGCTAGTTAGTTATTTAAGATAGAAAATAGTAACATTTTATTTCTCATGCTTTCCATAGGAGAGAGTTCATGCAGAACACAACCAGGGATATTGTCAGGTCCCACAGAAGCTGTGTTCTTAGCCTTGGACAGTGCTGTTTTAACCCGTGCAGCAGTAATACTGGGTGCCTCGCAATCTACTGCTATCGTGATTGGTTCTTTAGTAGGTTTCAAATGCCAGATGTTCAGTTTTCTAGGCAAATCTCTTTTAAGAATGGCACTTTTGCCTGTGGTAAATGCTCTATTTGTTCCTATATAGTCAATAGCTTTTCTAGAATAAATGGGTTTAATTTTAGCCCAAATCAGATTTTTTCTTGCTGTACTGCTGGGGTTGTATATGTTCTGAACTGTTCCTGTAATAAATTTTATGTTGGGGAAACCCAAAGAATGTTTAAAATTAGATTTCAAGAGCATATAAAGGACATAAAGATTGTGAATTGTGACAGTCCTTTAGAAGTTCATTTTAGGAAATATAATTCTAGTAATTTTATGCTTCTTACGGGATGTATTTTGGAACAAGTTACTACTTGTATGGGTGAATTAATTTCTGAAAAAGAAAAAATTATTACATAAGAAGGCAGTTTTTATTTTGAAATGTAACACTTGGTTCCACAGGGACTCAACACTGAGTTTAACTGGAAGTACTAGATTCTGCTTACCAAGTGTTAATTGTCTTACTGCTGCGTATATTTACCAAGTGTTAATTGTCTTACTGCTGCGTATATTTACCAGGTGTTAATTGTCTTACTGCTGTGTATATTTACCAGGTGTTAATTGTCTTACTGCTGTGTATATTTACAAGTGTTAATTGTCTTACTGCTGTGTATATTTACCAAGTGTTAATTGTCTTACTGCTGTGTATATTTACCAGGTGTTAATTGTCTTACTGCTGTGTATATTTACCAAGTGTTAATTTGTCTTACTGCTGCGTATATTTACCAAGTGTTAATTGTCTTACTGCTGCGTATATTTACCAAGTGTTAATTGTCTTACTGCTGCGTATATTTACCAAGTGTTAATTGTCTTACTGCTGCGTATATTTACCAAGTGTTAATTGTCTTACTGCTGCGTATATTTACCAAGTGTTAATTGTCTTACTGCTGCGTATATTTACCAAGTGTTAATTGTCTTACTGCTGCGTATATTTACCAAGTGTTAATTGTCTTACTGCTGTGTATATTTACCAAGTGTTAATTGTCTTACTGCTGTGTATATTTACCAAGTGTTAATTGTCTTACTGCTGCGTATATTTACCAAGTGTTAATTGTCTTACTGCTGCGTATATTTACCAAGTGTTAATTGTCTTACTGCTGCGTATATTTACCAAGTGTTAATTGTCTTACTGCTGCGTATATTTATCAAGTGTGATTTTGGTGTTTTATTCACTCCTTGAAGGCTCTTAGGCCGAGGTGCTGGAATGCAATAAATTTTGTGTATTTTATCTGTGGCTATTTCAATATTTTATCATTTTTGTCAGTGTTGGTGGTCACACAAGTTGATGTAGGGCATTTAACTGGCAGTGAGGTTAGGTTGTAAGGGAATAAATCCTGTTTGGGGAAAGACCAACAGCACAATAAGATGTGCTCAGATGGCATCCAATGAAGGGAATGGATTGTACTGGTTGAACATGTGATTGGTCTGTAATTGGCAGAGATACTTAAGAACAGGCAAAGCTTTAGCAACTAATCTCTGCATGCTATGAGAGACTCTCTGGTTGTTGCATTCATAAGCCAATAGTCTATGTACAGGAACAATGGGATCCCTCTTAGTCTTACATGGGCTGCAACTTCTGCCATGCATGTGAACACCCAGGTGGGGGTTGTAGTAAGACCGAAGGGCAGGACTCTAAACTGAAAGTGGCTGGCTCCTGGCCAGAAATGCAGGAACCACCTGGATGCTTTGGTAATCTTGATGTGGAGGTCCGAATCCAGGAAGATTATCAAGCACAGCCAATAATTCGCCTTGAGGTAGGGCAAAACTGCTTGCACCATGACCATTCTAAAAAGGGTCTTCCTGACAGAGACTTAGACTGCTAAGATACATTACTGGCCTGTTTTTATTTGGGCAAAATTAATCTAAAAAAGATTCTTGACTCTCTCAATTGTCTGGTGGGTCCTCTTAGGTGGTTTCTTTTTCCAAGAAAGTTATTACATCTCTTTTACGTTTTTTCATTGATGGAATGAGGTGTATTAGAACAGCTAGGACTGATAGGGAGGGGTGTGGGAAAACACCATCTTACAGCTCCTGGATACTCTCGCACACCCAGTTGTCCTGATTGATGGCCATCCCCGCAGCTGATAAGAGAGATAGATGGCTGCAGACATTATCTGTCGAGTAAGCCTTCAAGGATGTTGGGGATACATGCTCAAATTGGGACATAGAAATCCCTGGATTTGTGAACCTCCTCTACCTGTTGGTCCGAGTCTGCTGAATGGGAGAGCTCTTCCATGGCCACCCCTAGCTAAAGAGGAGCCAAAGCTACATGAACTCCCAAGAGGCATCATGACAGAATACCTCTGGAGAAATGTACCTCCAAATAATGCTCTGGATACAGAAATAATGTCAGTCTGTAAAGCTTGGCAAAAGTATGCAACATAGACCACATTTCTGAGACTGGACCCTTTCTAATTCCTGATATAGGATCTTTAAAGGTCTCAAATTTGACACCAATTACAGACAATATCTCACCTTGTTGATTGCATCTCAATAATCTTTCATTTAAATAAATAAATAAATCTTTCCCGTCAGGTCTAAAGAGGGTGAAACCGTCATGGGGGCATTGATGAAGCACACACTGAAACTGTCCACAAAGTCAAAGGAGAAACCAGGCATGATGCCTGAAGGTAATGCCCATTGCAGACCCTAGTGCTCCATTAGGTGCATTATGTTACAACTGCATGAGGAGATCAGTATGTTCAATATGGTACTCATGCCAGCGACCCTAGTGTGCCATCAGGTGCATTACATTACAACTGCATGCGGTGATCAGTAATGTTCAACACAGTACTCATGCCAGCAACCCTAGTGCTCCATCAGGTGCATTACGTTAAAACTGCATGAGGAGATCAGTAATGTTCAATACGGTACTCATGCCAGTCACGTTACAACTGCATGAGGAGATCAGTAATGTTCAATACGGTACTCATGCCAGTCACGTTACAACTGCATGAGGAGATCAGTAATGTTCAATACGGTACTCATGCCAGTCACGTTACAACTGCATGAGGAGATCAGTAATGTTCAATATGGTACTCATGTCAGTCACGTGAGATCAGTAATGTTCAATACGGTACTCATGCCAGTCACGTTGCAACTGCATGAGGAGATCAGTAATGTTCAATATGGTACTCATGTCAGTCACGTTACAACTGCATGAGGAGATCAGTAATGTTCAATACGGTACTCATGCCAGCGACCCTAGTGCTCCATCAGGTGCATTACGTTAAAACTACATGAGGAGATCAGTAATGTTCAATACGGTACTCATGCCAGTCACGTTACAACTGCATGAGGAGATCAGTAATGTTCAATACGGTACTCATGCCAGTCACGTTGCAACTGCATGAGGAGATCAGTAATGTTCAATATGGTACTCATGCCAGTCACGTTACAACTGCATGAGGAGATCAGTATGTTCAATACGGTACTCATGCCAGTCACGCTACAACTGCATGAGGAGGTCAGTAATGTTCAATACGGTACTCATGCCAGTCACGTTACAACTGCATGAGGAGATCAGTATGTTCAATATGTTACTCATGCTAGTCAAAGTTTCCTTTACTGATGCAAGCATGGGTGGCTTTCACAGAGTCTAACGCATTTTCTGATAAATCTTTTTGGAAGTGGTTCATGTGTATTGCACAGTACAAACACCCTTAGGCAAAAGTACCCAAGGCACATGTATGCTTCCCCATTCTGTCCAATGTTCTAGACTCCTTGTTAGAGCAGACAGACAGTAGCTACATCATCCAACCACCCATGTTTGGTGGCTGCTGCTAAAATCATGGAGTCCACCAAATGCCCCTTAGTGTGGGGGGGGGGGGGATGAAGAATTTTGTCTGGGTCCCAGGGAATAACCTCAGCAGAGTTTGTTTCCTGCTGGTGACTAACTCTATAGGGCAATCATTGGGGAAACCACCCAGGAGATAAAAGTGAGAAAACCAAAAGGCCTCAAAAAGCACCTCTTCATCCTGAGAGAAAATGTTAATGGGCCAATATCTCCTCTGGTGCATTAATTTACGGATTGTTTGCCAAAGGAAGCATTTTCTGGCGAGGACTGGGTCAAGCCCTCTCAATCATCCAAGCTGGTGTCAGATGTTAGGGACTATGTAGGGTGGTCCATGTGCCTCCTTTTGCAAGTCTTCGTCTTTTAAATATCCGAGGGAAGGGTTGAGGGTGGTCCAAATCCTTGAAGTACTCAGACTGAACCTGTGCAGGTTCCCTGAGGCTTTCCATTCGACTCCACCTCAGGGACATCTGATAAGCAGGCTGACCTGAGGCTTTCCATTTGGCTCCATCTCGGGACGTCTGATAAGCAGGCTGAAGGAAGGACCAAATGGTTGAGGCTCTGTATTCTCTCAGAGGAGCAGTAATCACCCACTCCATAGTTTTGAAAGCTGACCACAAATCTGTCAGTAAAGAAGAGCTCCAACTCACAGTCATATCTGTGTCCTCTGAGACAGACATAAGAGGCATGGAGAAGAATATCTGTATTTTGACAAAAATAAATTATTCCAATAATGCTGGAGGTGCAGTGCACATCATAGAAGCCTGCACAACTAGTATTGTTGGAGAGCTGTGGACAGCATGCACAGAGGAGCAGAGCAAAACCATGGGAAGAAATGTAGGATCTCTAAATAACAAACATCTGCTGAAATCCGGTGAACAAGAACATACCACCAGCTCATCATCTTTCAAGCACAGGCGAAAGGATGCAATCCCAACAGCTCATTATCCTTCAGGAAACATGCATAACAAAATAAATCTTCTGCTGAGGACAGCATGCCCTGACTGGAAGATGATGACCTGTTAGAGAATGGAGATTTAGCAAGGCAGATGAACAAATGCTGATTTAGACTCAACAACCAAATCAGATTTATCAGTCTCATCCTGTGATAATCCTTCATCACATTAAAGTCTGGCTGGCTGTTTAGCTGAGTGCCAAAAGCACACTTCAACCCCCCTGTACCCAAAAAGTATATGAAGCACACAGTGCTTAATAGCTTCCAGTCTCATGTAAAGCAGTTCTGTTGACAGAACTATGCAGGCATCATAGCTTCAGCAATACATATAAGTTCACAGGTAGTTACTAGGCATGCAGTCCAGGAGACCACTTATGAATCTTGTCCAATTTCCCAAATGTCCGAATGCACTGTCTGGTTGAGTGACTTGCTCAAAGTCACACGGAAATGGAGCTTGAGCAAATCAAACCCTATACCAGAGGGAGTGGCTTGTTATCAGCTCATAGTCTTAATTGTCTGCATTAAGCGCCATACGTCTATGTATTTACCCCCTGCAAGTGTTGGTGGTACAGCTCTGATTGTGTAACACACAGCACAGTGAGCCGTCCTCACCAGAGTAATTTAGTAAACTGTGTATGAGAAAAGGAATGGATGGCAAGGCAGTGCTCTGCTGCCGTACAGAGGACACGTACTGGTCTCTGCTGCCATACAGAGGACACGTACTGGTCTCTGCTGCTGTACAGAGGACACGTACTGGTCTTGTTGGGCTATGCCTGGCCATGTATGCATGCGGGAAGTATAGGGAGGGCTCCTGATCTCAGTTTAATGTTACCCCTACCCCCACCCCAAAAAAAACACAGAGGAAAATAAATGTAGGACAGCTGGTAGGTAGGACAATATCTGTACTGGGAAATCAGAATACAGAGAAAGAAAGGCAAGGACATTTACCACTGTAACAAGTCAAAACCTAACTGTCGTGCCAAACGTCAACACTCTGCTGCATGCTGTTGGGGAAAATATGCAATATCTTAAAAAATAAATAAATAAATAGACAACCAAAAAAAAAAAAGTAAAACAGACCTGAAGGATGTACTTCGCTGGGCTCTAGAAGGTCCTGGTAGACGAAAAACCTGTGCATCATATGCATCATAATCCACCTGAATGGGAAGTGCATTTTCTGGTTCCTTAGGAGATGCCAGAGCTTCAAAAAGAAAAGAAAAAAAGACGTCAAAAAGATAAGTGTAAAATCAATTTCTTTGAAACCATTCATTATGTGACCTTCAAGCTTGACCTCTAAAACAAACAACTCTCTCATACTACCACTCTCCCACATTTTTCTTGGTCCTGAGAATACTTGGGCTTTAGTAATAAATATTGAAGACACAACTGTAAATAAAATGTATGTAGTCTAAGTCTCATACAAAAAGAAGTTATGACATCATAATGTTCCATTTGTGTTGTCGATCTTCATCTATTCTTGACTTGTGGGTTTACGGTTCCGATCCCCGGCACAGATCTGGCTGTTAAACAGCTTGTGTCAACCAAAAAATCTCTCAAGCTACAAGTCTATCCAAAACGCCTCTCTCTACATTACCTCAGATCAAGTTTGCAGGCTTACAGAAGAAAATACCCTAGCTCAATCCAGAAGCCATGTGTACGGTGTATCCTAAGAAACTCAGTACAGCATGTCGCTCCACCAGAACTTTTTAGCAGAGGACCAGTGAGGTGGGACGAAAGAATAAATGAATATCGACAACATAGATGGAATGTTATGGTAAGTCATAACTTCTCATGGTGTTAGTCTTCATCTGTTCTTGAGTTGTGAGGGTTGGGAGGGTGGCCTAATGATTAAGGTGTTTGCCTTACAAACCCAAGGTGCAGGGTTTGAATCTCACAAGGGATAGTTGGCTAGGCTTAAAATGGCTCGCAAGGGCAGTTAGCTTAGTACTAATCTATGAACCTATGAACCTAAGTTGTGTGACAGATAACCCAGCTACTTTAGATCCTGGGTGGCTCTATGGAAGAACATTCCTGAGAACCATAGAACCAAAGGAGGCTCTCCCCTGGAGACCATATCCAAGTTGTAATGAGTAATAATAGTATGTGGAGTAGCCCATGTTGCAGCTGCGCAAATTTCTGACCTGGAACCTTTAGAACGAAAAACAGCTGAAGTCGCCACAGATCTGGTAGAATGAGCCTTCACTGGCACAGGGAGTCCGATTCTTTTTCATGTAAATAAAGGAAATGCAAACTCTTAACCATTTTGATAGAGTAACCTTAGAAATTGATTTGCCCAAGGTTGAGCTCGGGAAAGATACAAATAATTGTTCTGATTGTCTAAAATGCCTAGTTTTGTCCATATAAAAATGTAATTGCCTGTCTACATCCAGAAAATGAAAGCAGTATTCGCCTTTATTAGAAAAATTGGGGAAGAATACAGGCAGGTCTACAGATTGATTGATATTTGTCTCTGAAAATCACTTTAGGAAGAAAGGATGGGTTTGTTCTGAGTGACACTCTGTCTTTATGAAAAACTAGATAAGGAGCTTTAGAACATAGAGCCTGTAATTCGGAGACTCAGCTTGCCGAGGTGACAGCTATAAGAAGCAACATTTTCCAAGAAAGAAATTTTAAGTCACAGGTAGCTGCAGGTTCAAACGAAGGAAATGTAAGAGACTGCGATACAACAGTCAAGCCCCATGGTGATAGAGGATCGTTGAATGAGAGCTTTAAACGAATGGTGCCCTTAAGAAAAACCTTACAAAGCCTGTGGTAGATAAAGGGCTGATCACCGAAACAATTATGGAAATGTGAAGTAGCAGCTAAAATAACCTTAACAGTCGCAGCAGAAGCTCCTTTACCAAAGTCGGTAGCTAGAAACTCTAGACCTTTTTCTACTGGCACTGAAAAAGGATCCAGACCATTATCAGAAGCCCAGATAGAAAATCCCCTCCATTTACTACTGTAGAGATTCCTGGTGGATGGTTTATGGGATACCAACAAAATGTGCCGTATAGGAGATGGGATGTCATTATGCCTGGTGACTAATGGAATTGGAGAAACCAAGCAGTTAGCTTGAGGGTCTGTAGATTGGGATGCAGTAGTCCTTGAAGATAGGACAGAAGGTCCAGAATCCACGGATGGCAAAGTAGATGAGGCCAAAGGAATGAAAGCCAAATTTATCATGGCCAGTAAGGTGCAATGAGGATTACTTTCCTTCTCAACCTAGATGCGTTTCTGAGGAAAAGAGGGAGCAGTGGGAAAGGCATAAAGGAGACCGGGGGGCCAATCGAGGAGAAGAGCATCTCTGGGGATTTCTCCTGAGGAGGAATTAGAGCAAAGTAGCTTCTGCACTTGCTGTTCAGGGGTGAGACAAACAGTTTATTATTTATTTTATTTATTTTACATTTGTTTACCGGGTTAGTCTGACTGGATACATATCCCTTTTCAGCAGAGACCTGGGGAGAAAAGCTCCACATTTGAAAGGAACAACAATAGATAGACTAAACATAAGCAACATTTGTAGTATACAAAATACAGTGAGACTAGTTACAAATACATTCTATTAAATTCCACAAGTACATGATGAGTAAATACCAGGATATACAGATAGGTTAAGAAGTAAAGAGGTTTGGGCTTTAATCACGAGGGAGAAGGGTAAATCTACTTTCCAGGTTGATTCTATGGTTATACAGGGGGGGGGGGGCAGTCTAAGAGGAAATAGCGTGATTTGGGAATAGGTTTAAAGGGATAAAGAGAAGTTTTGAGGTGAAGAGTCCTTTTAGATGATAGTGTGTAAGTGGTTGGCAGCTTATAAGGTTAGTCAGGATTGTCACAAGGGCATAGCCAGTGTGCCTTAAAAAATGACTTGAGACTAGTTTTAAAATGGCTGAGTGAACAGGTTGCAGCAAGGTTGGCCCCAGTGAAGAAAATTCTTCTTTGCCACTCTGGAGTTTAGAGACCACTCATGAGGCATGAGAATACACCTGCTCAGCTTGTCCGCAATCATGTTTGAACTCCCCAGGATGAGCATTGCTGTCAGAAAGCAGTTGGAAATTATGGCCCATTGCCACACTTGAAGGGCTTCTCAACACAACGGTAGGACTTGGTTCCCCCGTTTGTTGATGTACCAGACTATAGACATGTTGTCTGATTGAATAACTATCACCCTTTGAGTTAAGACGGACTGAAATGCTTGCAATACCAGAATGACTGCCCTGAGCTCCAGAACACTGATATGCAGATTGGCCTCATTGGTGGACTACGTGCCTTGGACAGTCTATCCCCAATAATGCCCCCACCCCATCTGGGAAGCATCTGTGGTCACTATGACCTTGGGCTGAGGAAGGACAAAGCAACGGCCTAGAAGAATCTCTTTGGACTGCATCCACCAGGATAGGTTATTTTGCATCGGCTGGATATAAAAACTAGGTGATTTATGGGGTGGATTAGAATAGACCATTGGTTCGCAAGCAGCCACTGAAGAAGTCTCATGTGAAATCTTGCCAGTGGGACTAACGTGATCACTGCTGCCATGGAGCCAATGCTTGCAGAATTTGCTGAGTTGGTATTTTGCTTGAACAAAGAACAGGGTGAACCTGCAATTGTATTTTCTCCGAACTGTGGAGGGGAAGGGATGGATGCCAAGAGCTCCGATGAATTCCATATCTCGAGAAGGGGTCAGTAGAGACTTCGCAAGAATGACTATGATCCCCAACTGTTGAGATAGCTCCAGAATAAGATCCTATTTGGTGAACACCCAGGGGGCTATGGTGAGACCACAAGGCAGCACTCTGAACTGGTAATGACTGGCTCCCAGCAGGAAGTGGAGAAACTTTATTGAGCGTTTGTCCATCTTTATGTGGTAAGACATGCCTTGAATGTCAATAGACCACATCTAATCATTTTCCTCGAAGACAGAAAGTATTGACTGAACTGTGACCATCTGGAATCTTGACTGTTGGACAAATTTGTTTAGAATGCTGAGATCAAAAATTGGTCTCCAGTCCCCTGTTTTCTTTCACACTAAAAAGAATCTTGAGTAAAATCCGGATCCTAATTGGTCAACTCTTTTTTCGAGCAGCTTTTGTATTTCTAATGCTGCTTGATCTCTCTGACTGGATGGAACACTGGGGAGTCTTGCATGGATTCTCTGGTAAAGGGTGAAGGGGATTGAATAACCGCTGGAAATAATCCTTAGCACCCAGGCATCGGCAGGTGGTTGGGTGCAAGGAGAATCTTCCCCCATATGCCTCCAGAAGCAAGCAATCAGGCCTCCTTTCAGGAGAGTTGATAGGGCTGACAACAGAAGAACCCCCTAGAACCCTAATAATGCAGACCACCCCTGCCTCTAGGATGGCGTCTTCCATTGTAATTCCCCCTCGGCCCTGAGGGGAGTCTGTACCACATGTGTCCTGGAAAGGCCTCTGGGACTTCTTGAACCACATTTTGCCACTCTTTTGATTCGAGGAGTAGGATCATTGAGGAGTGGAAAAATGTACGCCCAGAAGAGACAGAGTCTTTCCATCCTTTTCCCACTTGGACAGAGTTTCCTTAACTTTGGGCCTAAACAATCAGCAACTGTCAAAGACAGCATTGATGAAGGAAGACTTGAATGGTTCCGCAATGTCACACAGGCACACCCAAGCATGTCATCTAATAGCAACACCTGAACCTGCTGGCCTAGTCGCCCCTTCGGCTGCATGTGCAATGAGCCTCATGGACGAGTTCAAAATAGACTTCAGGGTAGCTAACTGGGAGGCCACCTTTCTCTTGAACCCCCTCATCCACTGCTTCTGGCAGGATATCTAACAGCTCCTTAACCAGATCTCCTCTGAAGTCTAGTAAAGTGTGCGAAAAAATTCAAGGACCTGACGGAGAAGGTCATTGATGCATAGCCCACTTCCCAAATCTGTCCACTGCCCTGGACTCTTGGTTAGGGGGATGAACAGTAGAACTTTCCTTGACTAGTTCTTCCTTGGTGGCAGCCGCTACCACCATGGCATCACCTACTAAGCCCTTTGCCCAATGTGGATGGTCCTCAGGGGTGGAAGGAATTTTGTCAGGTCTCCAGGGGACATGTTCTACAGAATCAGGAGTCTTCCAAGCCCACTGGGCAATCGATTTAATTAGGTCATCAGCAGGTGGGGTCACCCAGGAGGCAGATGGGCAAGCACCAAAGGCCTGTAAGTACATGGATTCCTCAGAGGAAGAGTCTTTGGGCTTCCAATCACCCCACTATTTTAGGATCTCAAGAATGTCTCCAAAGGATACGTCTTCCGGGGGGGGGGGGGTGACTGTGGGGAACCTTCCCCCCTCACCGAAATGAGAATCACAGTGTTGCCTCTTACACAATCTCTTCTGAGGTGGCTCTTCAATGGGAGCATCTGAAGAGGACTTGGAAGAGGGTACGCCTTTAGTAGGCAAGTCTTGCGACCTTGGAGTTCGCTGTACAGGGGTAGAGGCTGGCGGTAGAACAGATAAACCTGGGGTCAAAGGGTGAGACTCCGGTAACACAGGAGCCACCTGAGATGAGGCTCTTTCCATGGTTTGAAAGGCAGAACCCCCTGAGGAGGGATGGGTGCCCAGAACTGAGACAAACTGGGAAATGGGGTCACACCCCCACCCTGAGAGACCCACCTGAAAACCAGAAACGAGGATGGGTCCTCTGTCAGCACAACCCGAAGAGACAAGACTGGCTCCATAGAAAAAAAATGGGGCCAACTTGAACCCCTCAGGCCCAACAACAGAGACATGGTCCCGGAGACTCATCTATCCCTAAGGCACACAAGGCGTCAGAGCCATACCCAGCGAAGATACAAAGGTTATAGGTGCCAAAGTAACTGAAACCAGTGAAGTTGGCCTCGAGAGCTCTAAAGCCTGTGAAGAGGTTAGAGGAGGAGAGTAAGAAGGGGCTGTGGGAGAGAAACACCGTGCACCAGAAGGAAGAGGAGGCTGAAGATGAGGGAAGACCCCTGGCTGTCAGGATCTGATCCACCAACCTTACTACATCAACCTCAGAGAGACTTCTGGTCGAGTGAACGGATAATCTAGAAGGAGACTCGAGTCTTTCTAGAAAGGGGCTAGGGAGTTGTCCAAGGGAGGGATCAATGGCGGGGGAATAAGTGGTCCTGGGCTGATTAGAAATGTCAGTCTTCAGCACCATCTGTGGAGCTGTGGAAGATATTGGCACCAATATGGTAGTAGTGACAATTGGTGCCTGTGTCGAAACCGTAGCCAAAGTGGGAGCGGTAGGAGTCATAGTTTGAGTGGGCATCATGGCCAATGGCACTGGTAAGGGTAATGGTGCTGAAGATTCAGTCTGTTCCAAAAGTTTCGGAACCTTAGAGTTCAATTCTGAAAAGGAACCTGCAGATGCACACTTGTGCTTTTTAATGGCCGGTGCCAAAAGAGATGCTGGCACAGAATAGGAAACTTTGGAACCAGAGACTAGAAGAGACTGGTCAGCCTTGGACAAGGCTTCTTTGAGAATAAGCTTATTTCTATATTCTACCAGGGCTTTATTACTGAAACCCTGGCAGACAGAACAGTCAGTTCTTAAGTGGGGCACCCCCAAACAATATACACAACAAGCATGGCCATCTGAGTTTGGCATTTTCCTGCCACACTCTTTACATTGTTTAAATCCTGTAATGGAGCTTTAAGATTTTTTTACCCTTGCCCTAAATAAAAAATGCAGGAGAGGCAGAAGAAAAGGAAGGTGGAGAAAAACCAACAAGCAGTCACACCACAAAGGAAAGCACTAACAGCAATGGTAGGAAAGATGACTTACTGGTAATGTAGAGGGGGGGGGACTACCAATGATGGCAGTGCAGACTAACAATGGTAACAAGCAGTCACGCCACAAAGGAAAGCACTAACAGCAATGGTAGGAAGGATGACTTACTGGTAATGTAGAGGGGGGGGGAACTACCAATGATGGCAGTGCAGATTAACAATGGTAACAAGCAGTCACACCACAAAGGAAAGCACTAACAGCAATGGTAGGAAAGATGACTTACTGGTAATGTAGAGGGGGGGGGAACTACCAATGACGGCAGTGCAGATTAACAATGGTAACAAGCAGTCACACCACAAAGGAAAGCACTAACAGCAATGGTAGGAAAGATGACTTACTGGTAATGTAGAGGGGGGGGGACTACCAATGATGGCAGTGCAGACTAACAATGGTAACAAGCAGTCACACCACAAAGGAAAGCACTAACAGCAATGGTAGGAAAGATGACTTACTGGTAATGTAGGGGGGGGAACGACCAATGATGGCAGTGCAGACTAACAATGGTAACAAGCAGTCACACCACAAAGGAAAGCACTAACAGCAATGGTAGGAAAGATTACTTACTGGTAATGTAGAGGGGGGGGGACTACCAATGATGGCAGTGCAGACTAACAATGGTAACAAGCAGTCACACCACAAAGGAAAGCACTAACAGCAATGGTAGGAAAGATGACTTACTGGTAATGTAGGGGGGGGGAACTACCAATGATGGCAGTGCAGACTAACAATGGTAACAAGCAGTCACACCACAAAGGAAAGCACTAACAGCAATGGTAGGAAAGATTACTTAATGGTAAAGTAGAGGGGGGACTACCAATGATGGCAGTGCAGACTAACAATGGTAACAAGCAGTCACACCACAAAGGAAAGCACTAACAGCAATGGTAGGAAAGATGACTTACTGGTAATGTAGAGGGGGGGGGACTACCAATGATGGCAGTGCAGATTAACAATGGTAACAAGCAGTCACACCACAAAGGAAAGCACTAACAGCAATGGTAGGAAAGATGACTTACTGGTAATGTAGAGGGGGACTACCAATGATGGCAGTGCAGACTAACAATGGTAACAAGCAGTCACACCACAAAGGAAAGCACTAACAGCAATGGTAGGAAATATGACTTACTGGTAATGTAGGGGGGGGGACTACCAATGATGGCAGTGCAGACTAACAATGGTAACAAGCAGTCACACCACAAAGGAAAGCACTAACAGCAATGGTAGGAAAGATGACTTACTGGTAATGTAGAGGGGGGGACTACCAATGATGGCAGTGCAGACTAACAATGGTAACAAGCAGTCACACCACAAAGGAAAGCACTAACAGCAATGGTAGGAAAGATGACTTACTGGTAATGTAGAGAGGGGGGGGACTACCAATGACGGCAGTGCAGACTAACAATGGTAACAAGCAGTCACACCACAAAGGAAAGCACTAACAGCAATGGTAGGAAAGATGACTTACTGGTAATGTAGAGGGGGACTACCAATGATGGCAGTGCAGACTAACAATGGTAACAAGCAGTCACACCACAAAGGAAAGCACTAACAGCAATGGCAGGAAAGATGACTTACTGGTAATGTAGAGGGGGGAGGACTACCAATGATGGCAGTGCAGACTAACAATGGTAACAAGCAGTCACACCACAAAGGAAAGCACTAACAGCAATGGTAGGAAAGATGACTTACTGGTAATGTAGAGGGGCGGGACTACCAATGATGGCAGTGCAGACTAACAATGGTAACAAGCAGTCACACCACAAAGGAAAGCACTAACAGCAATGGTAGGAAATATGACTTACTGGTAATGTAGAGGGGGGGGACTACCAATGATGGCAGTGCAGACTAACAATGGTAACAAGCAGTCACACCACAAAGGAAAGCACTAACAGCAATGGTAGGAAAGATGACTTACTGGTAATGTAGAGGGGACTACCAATGATGGCAGTGCAGACTAACAATGGTAACAAGCAGTCACACCACAAAGGAAAGCACTAACAGCAATGGTAGGAAAGATGACTTACTGGTAATGTAGAGGGGGGACTACCAATGATGGCAGTGCAGACTAACAATGGTAACAAGCAGTCACACCACAAAGGAAAGCACTAACAGCAATGGTAGGAAAGATGACTTACTGGTAATGTAGAGGGGGGAGGGAACTACCAATGATGGCAGTGCAGACTAACAATGGTAACAAGCAGTCACACCACAAAGGAAAGCACTAACAGCAATGGTAGGAAAGATGACTTACTGGTAATGTAGGGGGGGACTACCAATGATGGCAGTGCAGACTAACAATGGTAACAAGCAGTCACACCACAAAGGAAAGCACTAACAGCAATGGTAGGAAAGATGACTTACTGGTAATGTAGAGGGGAACTACCAATGATGGCAGTGCAGACTAACAATGGTAACAAGCAGTCACACCACAAAGGAAAGCACTAACAGCAATGGTAGGAAAGATGACTTACTGGTAATGTAGAGGAGTCGGACTACCAATGATGGCAGTGCAGACTAACAATGGTAACAAGCAGTCACACCACAAAGGAAAGCACTAACAGCAATGGTAGGAAAGATGACTTACTGGTAATGTAGAGGGGAAGGAACTACCAATGATGGCAGTGCAGACTAACAATGGTAACAAGCAGTCACACCACAAAGGAAAGCACTAACAGCAATGGTAGGAAAGATTACTTACTGGTAATGTAGAGGGGGAACTACCAATGATGGCAGTGCAGACTAACAATGGTAACAAGCAGTCACACCACAAAGGAAAGCACTAACAGCAATGGTAGGAAAGATGACTTACTGGTAATGTAGAGGGGGGGGACTACCAATGATGGCAGTGCAGACTAACAATGGTAACAAGCAGTCACACCACAAAGGAAAGCACTAACAGCAATGGTAGGAAAGATGACTTACTGGTAATGTACGGGCGGGGGACTACCAATGATGGCAGTGCAGACTAACAATGGTAACAAGCAGTCACACCACAAAGGAAAGCACTAACAGCAATGGTAGGAAAGATGACTTACTGGTAATGTAGAGGCCGGGGGACTACCAATGATGGCAGTGCAGACTAACAATGGTAACAAGCAGTCGCACCACAAAGGAAAGCACTAACAGCAATGGTAGGAAATATGACTTACTGGTAATGTAGGGGGTGGAACTACCAATGACGGTAGTGCAGACTAACAATGGTAACAAGCAGTAACACCACAAAGGAAAGCACTTAACAGCAATGGTAGGAAAGATGACTTACTGGTAATGTAGGGGGGACTACCAATGATGGCAGTGCAGACTAACAATGGTAACAAGCAGTCACACCACAAAGGAAAGCACTAACAGCAATGGTAGGAAAGATGACTTACTGGTAATGTAGGGGGGACTACCAATGATGGCAGTGCAGACTAACAATGGTAACAAGCAGTCACACCACAAAGGAAAGCACTAACAGCAATGGTAGGAAAGATGACTTACTGGTAATGTAGGGGAACTACCAATGATGGCAGTGCAGACTAACAATGGTAACAAGCAGTCACACCACAAAGGAAAGCACTAACAGCAATGGTAGGAAAGATGACTTACTGGTAATGTAGGGGGACTACCAATGATGGCAGTGCAGACTAACAATGGTAACAAGCAGTCACACCACAAAGGAAAGCACTAACAGCAATGGTAGGAAAGATGACTTACTGGTAATGTAGGGGGACTACCAATGATGGCAGTGCAGACTAACAATGGTAACAAGCAGTCACACCACAAAGGAAAGCACTAACAGCAATGGTAGGAAAGATGACTTACTGGTAATGTAGAGGGAGGACTACCAATGACGGCAGTGCAGACTAACAATGGTAACAAGCAGTCACACCACAAAGGAAAGCACTAACAGCAATGGTAGGAAAGATGACTTACTGGTAATGTAGAGGGGGACTACCAATGATGGCAGTGCAGACTAACAATGGTAACAAGCAGTCACACCACAAAGGAAAGCACTAACAGCAATGGTAGGAAAGATGACTTACTGGTAATGTAGAGGGAGACTACCAATGATGGCAGTGCAGACTAACAATGGTAACAAGCAGTCACACCACAAAGGAAAGCACTAACAGCAATGGTAGGAAAGATGACTTACTGGTAATGTAGAGGGGGGGGGACTACCAATGACGGCAGTGCAGACTAACAATGGTAACAAGCAGTCACACCACAAAGGAAAGCACTAACAGCAATGGTAGGAAAGATGACTTACTGGTAATGTAGAGGGGGGGGTGACTACCAATGATGGCAGTGCAGACTAACAATGGTAACAAGCAGTCACACCACAAAGGAAAGCACTAACAGCAATGGTAGGAAAGATGACTTACTGGTAATGTAGGGGGGGGACTACCAATGATGGCAGTGCAGACTAACAATGGTAACAAGCAGTCACACCACAAAGGAAAGCACTAACAGCAATGGTAGGAAAGATGACTTACTGGTAATGTAGGGGGGCGACGACCAATGATGGCAGTGCAGACTAACAATGGTAACAAGCAGTCACACCACAAAGGAAAGCACTAACAGCAATGGTAGGAAAGATGACTTACTGGTAATGTAGAGGGGGACTACCAATGATGGCAGTGCAGACTAACAATGGTAACAAGCAGTCACACCACAAAGGAAAGCACTAACAGCAATGGTAGGAAAGATGACTTACTGGTAATGTAGAGGGGGACTACCAATGATGGCAGTGCAGACTAACAATGGTAACAAGCAGTCACACCACAAAGGAAAGCACTAACAGCAATGGTAGGAAAGATGACTTACTGGTAATGTAGAGGGAAAAGACTACCAATGATGGCAGTGCAGACTAACAATGGTAACAAGCAGTCACACCACAAAGGAAAGCACTAACAGCAATGGTAGGAAAGATGACTTACTGGTAATGTAGAGGGGGACTACCAATGATGGCAGTGCAGACTAACAATGGTAACAAGCAGTCACACCACAAAGGAAAGCACTAACAGCAATGGTAGGAAAGATGACTTACTGGTAATGTAGAGGGGGGGGGGGACTACCAATGATGGCAGTGCAGACTAACAATGGTAACAAGCAGTCACACCACAAAGGAAAGCACTAACAGCAATGGTAGGAAAGATGACTTACTGGTAATGTAGAGGGCACTACCAATGATGGCAGTGCAGACTAACAATGGTAACAAGCAGTCACACCACAAAGGAAAGCACTAACAGCAATGGTAGGAAAGATGACTTACTGGTAATGTAGGGGGGGGGACTACCAATGATGGCAGTGCAGACTAACAATGGTAACAAGCAGTCACACCACAAAGGAAAGCACTAACAGCAATGGTAGGAAAGATGACTTACTGGTAATGTAGGGGGACTACCAATGATGGCAGTGCAGACTAACAATGGTAACAAGCAGTCACACCACAAAGGAAAGCACTAACAGCAATGGTAGGAAAGATGACTTACTGGTAATGTAGGGGGGGGGGACTACCAATGATGGCAGTGCAGACTAACAATGGTAACAAGCAGTCACACCACAAAGGAAAGCACTAACAGCAATGGTAGGAAAGATGACTTACTGGTAATGTAGAGGGGCCCACTACCAATGATGGCAGTGCAGACTAACAATGGTAACAAGCAGTCACACCACAAAGGAAAGCACTAACAGCAATGGTAGGAAAGATGACTTACTGGTAATGTAGAGGGGGACTACCAATGATGGCAGTGCAGACTAACAATGGTAACAAGCAGTCACACCACAAAGGAAAGCACTAACAGCAATGGTAGGAAAGATGACTTACTGGTAATGTAGGGGGGGGGGACTACCAATGATGGCAGTGCAGACTAACAATGGTAACAAGCAGTCACACCACAAAGGAAAGCACTAACAGCAATGGTAGGAAAGATGACTTACTGGTAATGTAGGGGGACTACCAATGATGGCAGTGCAGACTAACAATGGTAACAAGCAGTCACACCACAAAGGAAAGCACTAACAGCAATGGTAGGAAAGATGACTTACTGGTAATGTAGAGGGGGAACTACCAATGATGGCAGTGCAGACTAACAATGGTAACAAGCAGTCACACCACAAAGGAAAGCACTAACAGCAATGGTAGGAAAGATGACTTACTGGTAATGTAGGGGGGGGGGACTACCAATGATGGCAGTGCAGACTAACAATGGTAACAAGCAGTCACACCACAAAGGAAAGCACTAACAGCAATGGTAGGAAAGATGACTTACTGGTAATGTAGAGGGGGGGACTACCAATGATGGCAGTGCAGACTAACAATGGTAACAAGCAGTCACACCACAAAGGAAAGCACTAACAGCAATGGTAGGAAAGATGACTTACTGGTAATGTAGAGGGGGACTACCAATGATGGCAGTGCAGACTAACAATGGTAACAAGCAGTCACACCACAAAGGAAAGCACTAACAGCAATGGTAGGAAAGATGACTTACTGGTAATGTAGAGGGGGACTACCAATGATGGCAGTGCAGACTAACAATGGTAACAAGCAGTCACACCACAAAGGAAAGCACTAACAGCAATGGTAGGAAAGATGACTTACTGGTAATGTAGAGGGGGACTACCAATGATGGCAGTGCAGACTAACAATGGTAACAAGCAGTCACACCACAAAGGAAAGCACTAACAGCAATGGTAGGAAAGATGACTTACTGGTAATGTAGGGGGACTACCAATGCCGGCAGTGCAGACTAACAATGGTAACAAGCAGTCACACCACAAAGGAAAGCACTAACAGCAATGGTAGGAAAGATGACTTACTGGTAATGTAGAGGGGGAACTACCAATGATGGCAGTGCAGACTAACAATGGTAACAAGCAGTCACACCACAAAGGAAAGCACTAACAGCAATGGTAGGAAAGATGACTTACTGGTAATGTAGAGGGGGACTACCAATGATGGCAGTGCAGACTAACAATGGTAACAAGCAGTCACACCACAAAGGAAAGCACTAACAGCAATGGTAGGAAAGATGACTTACTGGTAATGTAGGGGGACTACCAATGATGGCAGTGCAGACTAACAATGGTAACAAGCAGTCACACCACAAAGGAAAGCACTAACAGCAATGGTAGGAAAGATGACTTACTGGTAATGTAGGGGGGGGACTACCAATGATGGCAGTGCAGACTAACAATGGTAACAAGCAGTCACACCACAAAGGAAAGCACTAACAGCAATGGTAGGAAAGATGACTTACTGGTAATGTAGAGGGGGACTCCCAATGATGGCAGTGCAGACTAACAATGGTAACAAGCAGTCACACCACAAAGGAAAGCACTAACAGCAATGGTAGGAAAGATGACTTACTGGTAATGTAGGGGGAGCGCACTACCAATGATGGCAGTGCAGACTAACAATGGTAACAAGCAGTCACACCACAAAGGAAAGCACTAACAGCAATGGTAGGAAAGATGACTTACTGGTAATGTAGAGGCGGACTACCAATGATGGCAGTGCAGACTAACAATGGTAACAAGCAGTCACACCACAAAGGAAAGCACTAACAGCAATGGTAGGAAAGATGACTTACTGGTAATGTAGAGGGGGGGGACTACCAATGACGGCAGTGCAGACTAACAATGGTAACAAGCAGTCACACCACAAAGGAAAGCACTAACAGCAATGGTAGGAAAGATGACTTACTGGTAATGTAGGGGGTGGAACTACCAATGACGGCAGTGCAGACTAACAATGGTAACAAGCAGTCACACCACAAAGGAAAGCACTAACAGCAATGGTAGGAAAGATGACTTACTGGTAATGTAGAGGGGGACTACCAATGATGGCAGTGCAGACTAACAATGGTAACAAGCAGTCACACCACAAAGGAAAGCACTAACAGCAATGGTAGGAAAGATGACTTACTGGTAATGTAGAGGGGGGACTACCAATGACGGCAGTGCAGACTAACAATGGTAACAAGCAGTCACACCACAAAGGAAAGCACTAACAGCAATGGTAGGAAAGATGACTTACTGGTAATGTAGAGGGGGGGGGGACTACCAATGATGGCAGTGCAGACTAACAATGGTAACAAGCAGTCACACCACAAAGGAAAGCACTAACAGCAATGGTAGGAAAGATGACTTACTGGTAATGTAGAGGGGGGGGAACTACCAATGACGGCAGTGCAGACTAACAATGGTAACAAGCAGTCACACCACAAAGGAAAGCACTAACAGCAATGGTAGGAAAGATGACTTACTGGTAATGTAGAGGGGGGAACTACCAATGATGGCAGTGCAGACTAACAATGGTAACAAGCAGTCACACCACAAAGGAAAGCACTAACAGCAATGGTAGGAAAGATGACTTACTGGTAATGTAGAGGGGGACTACCAATGATGGCAGTGCAGACTAACAATGGTAACAAGCAGTCACACCACAAAGGAAAGCACTAACAGCAATGGTAGGAAAGATGACTTACTGGTAATGTAGAGGGGGGACTACCAATGATGGCAGTGCAGACTAACAATGGTAACAAGCAGTCACACCACAAAGGAAAGCACTAACAGCAATGGTAGGAAAGATGACTTACTGGTAATGTAGAGGGGGGGGGACTACCAATGATGGCAGTGCAGACTAACAATGGTAACAAGCAGTCACACCACAAAGGAAAGCACTAACAGCAATGGTAGGAAAGATGACTTACTGGTAATGTAGGGGGGGACTACCAATGATGGCAGTGCAGACTAACAATGGTAACAAGCAGTCACACCACAAAGGAAAGCACTAACAGCAATGGTAGGAAAGATGACTTACTGGTAATGTAGAGGGCAGACTACCAATGATGGCAGTGCAGACTAACAATGGTAACAAGCAGTCACACCACAAAGGAAAGCACTAACAGCAATGGTAGGAAAGATGACTTACTGGTAATGTAGAGGGGGACTACCAATGATGGCAGTGCAGACTAACAATGGTAACAAGCAGTCACACCACAAAGGAAAGCACTAACAGCAATGGTAGGAAAGATGACTTACTGGTAATGTAGAGGGGTGACTACCAATGATGGCAGTGCAGACTAACAATGGTAACAAGCAGTCACACCACAAAGGAAAGCACTAACAGCAATGGTAGGAAAGATGACTTACTGGTAATGTAGAGGGGAACTACCAATGATGGCAGTGCAGACTAACAATGGTAACAAGCAGTCACACCACAAAGGAAAGCACTAACAGCAATGGTAGGAAAGATGACTTACTGGTAATGTAGAGGGGGGGGTGACTACCAATGATGGCAGTGCAGACTAACAATGGTAACAAGCAGTCACACCACAAAGGAAAGCACTAACAGCAATGGTAGGAAAGATGACTTACTGGTAATGTAGGGGGGGGACTACCAATGATGGCAGTGCAGACTAACAATGGTAACAAGCAGTCACACCACAAAGGAAAGCACTAACAGCAATGGTAGGAAAGATGACTTACTGGTAATGTAGAGGGGGGGGACTACCAATGATGGCAGTGCAGACTAACAATGGTAACAAGCAGTCACACCACAAAGGAAAGCACTAACAGCAATGGTAGGAAAGATGACTTACTGGTAATGTAGAGGGGGAACTACCAATGATGGCAGTGCAGACTAACAATGGTAACAAGCAGTCACACCACAAAGGAAAGCACTAACAGCAATGGTAGGAAAGATGACTTACTGGTAATGTAGGGAGGGGGACTACCAATGATGGCAGTGCAGACTAACAATGGTAACAAGCAGTCACACCACAAAGGAAAGCACTAACAGCAATGGTAGGAAAGATGACTTACTGGTAATGTAGAGGGGGGGGACTACCAATGATGGCAGTGCAGACTAACAATGGTAACAAGCAGTCACACCACAAAGGAAAGCACTAACAGCAATGGTAGGAAAGATGACTTACTGGTAATGTAGAGGGGGGGAACTACCAATGATGGCAGTGCAGACTAACAATGGTAACAAGCAGTCACACCACAAAGGAAAGCACTAACAGCAATGGTAGGAAAGATGACTTACTGGTAATGTAGGGGGGGGACTACCAATGATGGCAGTGCAGACTAACAATGGTAACAAGCAGTCACACCACAAAGGAAAGCACTAACAGCAATGGTAGGAAAGATGACTTACTGGTAATGTAGAGGGGGGGGGACTACCAATGATGGCAGTGCAGACTAACAATGGTAACAAGCAGTCACACCACAAAGGAAAGCACTAACAGCAATGGTAGGAAAGATGACTTACTGGTAATGTAGAGGGGAACTACCAATGATGGCAGTGCAGACTAACAATGGTAACAAGCAGTCACACCACAAAGGAAAGCACTAACAGCAATGGTAGGAAATATGACTTACTGGTAATGTAGGGGGACTACCAATGATGGCAGTGCAGACTAACAATGGTAACAAGCAGTCACACCACAAAGGAAAGCACTAACAGCAATGGTAGGAAAGATGACTTACTGGTAATGTAGGGGGGGGGGACTACCAATGATGGCAGTGCAGACTAACAATGGTAACAAGCAGTCACACCACAAAGGAAAGCACTAACAGCAATGGTAGGAAAGATGACTTACTGGTAATGTAGAGGGGGGAGGGAACTACCAATGATGGCAGTGCAGACTAACAATGGTAACAAGCAGTCACACCACAAAGGAAACACTAACAGCAATGGTAGGAAAGATGACTTACTGGTAATGTAGAGGGGGGGGTGACTACCAATGATGGCAGTGCAGACTAACAATGGTAACAAGCAGTCACACCACAAAGGAAAGCACTAACAGCAATGGTAGGAAAGATGACTTACTGGTAATGTAGGGGGGGGACTACCAATGATGGCAGTGCAGACTAACAATGGTAACAAGCAGTCACGCCACAAAGGAAAGCACTAAGAGCAATGGTAGGAAAGATGACTTACTGGTAATGTAGAGGGGGGACTACCAATGATGGCAGTGCAGACTAACAATGGTAACAAGCAGTCACACCACAAAGGAAAGCACTAACAGCAATGGTAGGAAAGATGACTTACTGGTAATGTAGAGGGGGGGGGACTACCAATGATGGCAGTGCAGATTAACAATGGTAACAAGCAGTCACACCACAAAGGAAAGCACTAACAGCAATGGTAGGAAAGATGACTTACTGGTAATGTAGAGGGGGGGGACTACCAATGATGGCAGTGCAGACTAACAATGGTAACAAGCAGTCACTCCACAAAGGAAAGCACTAACAGCAATGGTAGGAAATATGACTTACTGGTAATGTAGAGGGGGGGGGACTACCAATGATGGCAGTGCAGACTAACAATGGTAACAAGCAGTCACACCACAAAGGAAAGCACTAACAGCAATGGTAGGAAAGATGACTTACTGGTAATGTAGGGGGGGGGGACTACCAATGATGGCAGTGCAGACTAACAATGGTAACAAGCAGTCACACCACAAAGGAAAGCACTAACAGCAATGGTAGGAAATATGACTTACTGGTAATGTAGGGGGGGGAACTACCAATGATGGCAGTGCAGACTAACAATGGTAACAAGCAGTCACACCACAAAGGAAAGCACTAACAGCAATGGTAGGAAAGATGACTTACTGGTAATGTAGAGGGGGAGGGACTACCAATGATGGCAGTGCAGACTAACAATGGTAACAAGCAGTCACACCACAAAGGAAAGCACTAACAGCAATGGTAGGAAAGATGACTTACTGGTAATGTAGGGGAACTACCAATGATGGCAGTGCAGACTAACAATGGTAACAAGCAGTCACACCACAAAGGAAAGCACTAACAGCAATGGTAGGAAAGATGACTTACTGGTAATGTAGAGGGGGGGGAACTACCAATGATGGCAGTGCAGACTAACAATGGTACAGGAAAGGTAACACGCACACGCACACTAAGGGTAGACCAGAAAAAATAAAGGGTTCTCAGGAGTTTAGAGATTAATACCACAAGAGAAAAAGGACAAAAAAAATATAAAGTTTTACTTAACTACGAGACAGGAGTCAGCTGATGCTTCTTGCTGTAAGACCTGCAAATGAGATCTGAGGTAATGTAGAGATGGGCACTGCAGCTAGACTTGTACCTCGAGAGATTTTTTTTGGCTGATGCAAGCTATGTAATGCCTGGATCTGTTCAGAGGATCGAAAACATAGACCCACAAGTCAAGAATCGATAAAGATTGACAACATCAGATCTATTATTATACTCCTAACATCCTGACATTTAAACTAACATTTCTTCCCACAAATACAAACTAACAACACTATGCCTATAACTTACTACTCTGCCCTCTAAAGGTGGATTACCCTAATGTAACCTGAATGTCTTGTCCAAGTCATCCTCGAATACACATATCTGTATGTTTACTCACAGACAACTCCACTAAAAATGCATGTATATAATAAATTCCATTTCAACATGATACTGCAATTCTACCACTGTGACTATATTGTATGAGTATGATTGTACCATTGTGAATGCATTATTTTATTCAGTATGCATTTATTTAATGATAACCAGTTCAAAATGCTGCAGTTTATAATTTTTTAAAACTGCACTGTTGAGGATGACTCTAACATTTAATTTACCTCGGTTAATTGACATTGTATTTTGTATTACATGTACTTCATAAGTTACAGTGAAAAGGAGAATTACACACAGTCAGACTTTCCCAGTTAACAAATTAAAATAAACATGTAGAAGTGCAATGTTCATTAGTCAAACCACTTTAAGGGTTAAGAGCACTGCTGTGTGTGGCTTCCTGTACTTTATAGTATTTAAATGGTACCTCAGATGGCACACATAAAACACGAACACAGACCTAGAAATTAACAGCAGTGATTTTTTGATGCAGTGACCCTATACTTTTTATTCATCTGCTTCCTTACATCTGCCATCCTGAACTCTGATGCCCAGATAGGTGGGCATCTGCCAATCTGCAGTGATAATAGGATAAATATTTATAGCGAAGGGTCTCAAAAAGATGAATGGCTTCTAAACTGTTGCATAGAATTCTGGTTTCTAACTACTAAACTGTCAGCCCTTGTCCTAGGTAAAAGCAGATAGTCTTATTTTCCCTCTCACTTAGCAAACTTCCCTAGTCCCCAGAATATTACACAGCTGAGAATCCTGCATGCACTTACTTCTTTAATTTTTATGTTCCCGGACCTAGTCCCCAGGATATTACACACCTGAGAATCCTGCATGTACTTACTTCTTTAATATTTATGTTCCCAGACCTAGTCCCCAGAATATTACACAGCTGAGAATCCTACATGCACTTACTTCTTTAATTTTTATGTTCCCGGACCTAGTCCCCAGGATATTACACAGTTGAGAATCCTGCATGCACTTACTTCTTTAATTTTTACGTTCCCGGACCTAGTCCCCAGAATATTACACAGCTGAGAATCCTGCATGCACTTACTTCTTTAATTTTTATGTTCCCGGACCTAGTCCCCAGAATATTACACAGCTGAGAATCCTGCATGCACTTACTTCTTTAATTTTTATGTTCCCGGACCTAGTCCCCAGAATATTACACAGCTGAGAATCCTGCATGCACTTACTTCTTTAATTTTTATGTTCCCGGACCTCGTCCCCAGAATATTACACAGCTGAGAATCCTGCATGCACTTACTTCTTTAATTTTTATGTTCCCGGACCTAGTCCCCAGAATATTACACAGCTGAGAATCCTGCATGCACTTACTTCTTTAATTTTTATGTTCCCTGACGTATGTTACAAAGAATAACTTGGCCATTCCACCATGCTTGGCACAGTACTAAGTAGTTGGTCAAATGGACAAGGACAGCATCACTATTTCAGATTCATTGGCCATGCAGACGTGGACGAAGCAGTACACAGCTGACCAACATCATGCACTGTCATCATTATTCTACACTCATTGATCTTGTACAGATGGCTAATGCCAAGGACCACTTCTGGCCATAGTCACACAGGAAATACAATGCAAATGAGTCACAAGACCATTTATGCCAATACCCATCCTCATGCAGTACCCCCTTCTCAGGAAAGGCAAAGCAGCTTAGTCCTGGAGTAAATTTATGGTTACCTATCCAATCACTCAGGTTTAATGCAAAGGATGCTAGGGTGTCACTTTCTTTAACTTCCAGGGGAAATATGTTCCCAAGTTGGGCGGGCACTGGGTAATAAATTTCCCTCTACAACAAGTTTTCTTTATGTGCTGGTTGAGATTTAAATCCCTAGTTCTCATATTACTATCACTACGTCACATTCATTAACTTCACAGAAATAACCAAAGTAGCTCTTCAAAATAAGTAAATCCACAGATGAATAGTAAAGCTAGGAACCACAGAGGACACAATCCAATAATCCAGGACACTTTTTATTGATTTAGCACTTTTGCCAAGGTGAAAGACTTCATCAGAATAGCCATGTTTGCTAAAACACATCTTTAAATATCCCACCCCCAACTCACATTGGTTAAAAGAAAAACATCACTTCCTCCAAGAAATACACAATAAGAAAAACTATACAATAAGAAAAACGTTTAAAATATTTTTAAGATATTTGGTAGGCTGCTGATAAAAAAATGCTTGCACATAACAAAAACAGCATAGATTGCACATTCTTGATAAAAAAAAATACTAGCACATTACAAAAACAGCACAGATTTCAGTTTAAGTACTGAACTAATAGAGACTCGGTCATTGAGTCCAGGAGCCTGACAGACATTTGTTCTAATCTGCCACAAACTCCATGAACTCTAAAAATTCATCCAAGGGACCCCCCCCCCCCAAAACCCAAATCAACTTGGTAGACGAAAAATTTGAAAGCATGCAAGTGGGTGAAGGCTGATGTGCCTGTACAGTGTATTGTTTTCGTTCTTCAGTTTAATATCGTACGTATGCTGGTAAATTCTTTGTCTCAGTGCCCTGACTGTTTTTCCTACATAGTAGGCATCACAAGAGTCACATAATGCAACATAAACTCCTTTGGAGTAACAATAATGTTTCCTATGTGTAGTAACGTACCCATAATTTTTCATTTTAATTTTGTATGTGTCAGTCATATATGGGCACGGTGGGCACCTACCACATCTGTAACTGCCACCCTGATCTGGTTTTGTGTTGCATCTGTTCAATAACCCTTTCAGGGAAGTTTCTTTTTATAGACAATCTGCGGCCTCTTGCCCAGTTTATTATGGACATCAATGTCCAAACTAAAAATTGCCCAGAGCTTCACCACAATCTTTTTGATATCGTAAAAATTAACATTAAAAGGCAAAATAAGAGCCTACTAAATAAGTCAGATTTCTCCTTATGCGAAGGCCCACTCAACCCATGAAATAATAGAGGGCTAAAATTACCAAGTTCTCTCTTTGTAATAACTTCGTCCGCTATACTGCTGATGAAGTTTTCAGGATACCCTCTCTTAATTAGCATGTTCTTCAATAACCCACATTCTCTTAAAAAGTCATCAAGTTGTGAAACTATCCTGGCTAGCCTGACTTAATGCCCTTTGACCACTGGCTTCTTTTGATGTGCAGGGTGCCAACTAGAAAAGTGCAACAATTAGTTTGGAATATGTTGGCTTACGAAATAAATGGGAGGTAAAACCCTTCATGGCATAGTTCTTCTGCACAGTCACATTAAGATAGTTCAAAATATCCTTGTCTTTGTTCATAGTGAACCTCAAGAAACTGGTGGTCCCATTAATGAAGGTGAAAAACCTATTCAGGTCGTTTTCACCTCCTTTCCAAAAAAGGCCCGTAGAGCACCCAGAGGTCACTGAACCCAGAGTTCATGATGAACAAATCCTCCCATTGTGCCAATACAATGTTCGCAAATGTAGGTGCACAGCACGCACCCATAGCGACACCGGTTCTTTGTTTAAACAGGTGTCCCTCAAAGCTGATAAACTTGTTCTCCAGGACAAGCTCCATACACGCCCAAATGGTCAGAATAGTCCCATGGTCAAAAGATGTCTTCATACAAAGATAGTCATAAAACCATTCAAGCCCATCATCATGTGGGATCACAGAGAACAGGTCACACATGATGTGTGTAAGTAGCTCTTCCCTTAACATCACCATCTCCAGCCACCATATGCCACATTCACTGATCTCACAACACCGTTTTTGCGTGCTACTGAATCTCTTCCATATTGAAAGATTGTAGTATTGGTTCATAGATAGATTCATAGATTAGTATTAGGTTAACTGCCCTTGCGAGCCATTTTAAGCCTAGTCAATTATTCCTTGTGAGCCTCAAACCTAGCACCTTGTGTTTGTAAGGCAAACACCTTAACCATTAGGCCACCATCAAGTTGCCATATTCATGATCATAATGTTGAAAGTAACCAAGAAGATTAATACTGAATAAGTCAATACATATTTTAAAGAAAAAAGTAATCTATATATTTAAACATATAAATCTGTGTGTGTGTGTGTGTGTGTGTGTGTGTGTGCGCAAAATGAAATCATATTTATTTACTGCATAGCTCCGTCCACATGAGATGGGTTCCTTCTATCCATACTCCCTCAGTAACAGAAGATACTCACTAGCTAAGTGAAATATGAACTACTGTTAGGGTGCGTTTATGCCATAGCTGTATGACATAAGGACCACTTCTGCAGGAACTCGGGAGTATCAAGCAGTGTACCCCTAAAGGCTCCACAAATATATGCCTGGACTAAAGCACCTACTGCAAAACTGTTAAAGCACATCCTGCCTTGTGCCACACTTAACAGCCAATGTATAATTGTTGGGAAAAATGTCAATGGATGACCAAATGGCATCCTCACACATACTCTGACCAATCACAATCCTGAGAGAAGTTGCATTGGTCACCTGTTTGTCCCAAGGAAATGGACCCAGCTTACCCAGTCAAAGGTGAGTTAAATTTCATGTAGCAGAAAGCAACCCTGCTGAAACAGCCTACTAAAAAATTGTTGTTGTGTCTTTCGGCTTTTCCCGGTTAGGGGTCACCACAGCGGAACTCCAGTCCACTAATGATTGGCAGTAGTTTTTACGTGCCGAATTGCCAGCTCTGACACACAACCTTCAACGAAGGTAGGCCCATTCACGCATGTCTCCACACAGAAGACGCTTTAGCTGAGAATTGAACAGGACAATGTCTTATTGTGAGGCGACAATGCTACAGCAGCACCACCACCGCAGTATGTTTGATTATTGGGAAACTCTGCTTTCCCTTTATAAATGAAATAAACAGCTGATGGTGGGAGGGTGGCCTAATTGTTAAGGTGTTTGCCTTACAAACACAAGGTGCAGGGTTTGAGTCTCACAAGGGATAATTGGCTAGGCTTAAAATGGCTCGCAAGGGCAGTTAGCTTAGTTCTAATCTATGAACCTATGAACCTATCATTCTGAATAATAGGGTTGGTCTTTTCTGCATAATATTAAAGACTTCTATGAACTTCCTTAGAGTGAAAATCTTTTCCACTTTTGTTTTCCTGTGTAAGAAAAAAATATATATTTTTTTTCAAATAAAAGGGACTACACTTCAGACATAAAGGAGGAATTTATTTTAGACACTCTGTCCATGTAAAGGACCATACATGGCTCATTATACGTAAATACCACAGCTAAGAAATTGATCTAGCTGATGAGGCTGCAAAAAGAAAAAGGGTCTTTCAGTATAAGCACATATAGACCATGATGATAATGGTTTAAAAAGATAACATAATTTTCTTCAGTTACTAAACACAGATCCCAAAAGCTGCAGCTACTGACCACCTTGCTTTCAGATGTAAACACCCTTCAAGTGCTGTTTGACCACTACATTTGTGGCTAATGAGAATTCTACAAGCAAAGAGGTAAAATGTCTGAAAGATGGACTTACACAGGGAAATAAGCCAAAAGCGTGATAAGTATATAGGTATTGTTAGACTGGAGAAACCAAAACATTATCTATACTAGCAGAACTCTTCTGACAAAAAAAGGAAAACCTTGCTCACATGCCCAGGTATAACTTTCTTGCATTTATCCCTTTTGCTTCTCTGAGAATAGTCAAGGCCTCATTACAGTAGAATGCCCATTCGGACTAAGCCTGACACTTGACATGCTGTTGGATTCAGACATTTGCAAAATTGGAGTAAAACTCTTCTACTGTTGTATTAGCAAACTTCTGTACAGAGGTAGCATTAAGAGTTGTGCCAACCTCATCTGTGTTAACAAAAGGAACCAACATGGTCTTGGACAAAAAAAGTTATTACAATTAGTTAATACATATTTTATCTCCAATGCTCTGCGGTTAGAGCATACTGGGCTACACCCCTATGTAACCCCCTCAATGGGTAGGTCCCCTCTATTCAGAGAGAAAGCTTTGTGGCTACAGTGATACATTATTTGCATCATGGATGAAGGAGAATAGGGGAACAGCTTTACTGTACTGCCAAGAAATGACGTTTTCTACCTGGTTGAGCTCAACCCCCACCTCCATTCTGGGTGATGCTGCCAAGTGGGTGTTCATGTGGGCACTATGAGAAAACAATCCTTATCTCTACAGTGACATACTCGGTGGTCCTGTCCCCTTATTACCTGCTACTGTTTCTGTCATCAGCCCCTGGTTTCCAGAAGGCATGTCCCAGCATACCCTGCACCATCATGCCCTATGACAGATGAGCTGGCATACAAGCACCTTATCATTCTTCTCCTGTCCATGTCAGTAGATGAATCTGGATTCTTTGGGATGTACCCAGTGCTTCATCCCTCAGCATCAAGAAGCTGTCATTAAAATTATTTTCTTCTCTTTATACGTCTGCATAACACTTTTTGGTACTCAAGACACTGGAGAAAACAAAGACCCGAGTTTCAGATACTGAAAAGTCATTTTGCTGCCATTGAATGAAGCAGTCTGGACAGAAAACAATGTGTCTGACTGTTCATGTGGAATACAAAAAAGTTTAATTCCTAACATCTCCCCATTTCTTTATTATGTTCAAGAACTTGTTTCTGTACAGTTTTCTCTCATAACAAAATTAATTCTTTCTGCTTAGAGTCAGTAGAGTATAACAGTTTTATAGAGCCAGAATGTAAATGACTTGAAGACTTGGGTTTAACTTGACTGCCTGCTCATAGTCATTCTGCACAGTCAGTAAGACTTTGTGTCAACTTACTTGTACACACCACTTCCCCCCGTATGCGTATGCACCAATTTACCTGTATGCATACGCACCACTCCCCCATATGCATACACACCACTTCCTCATATCTACTACTTCAAACATTCAGAGTTCCTGACTGTAGTACTGACTACAAGGATATGACAGCTAGATGCATGGCCATTTATACTACATTTAACACATTCATTCTCCAGTTAAGAGACAAAGTTCCAGAACATTTTATCAATGAAAGTAGGCTCACCGGTAAAGATCCAAGGCACCCACATTTTTTGATTTCAGTGAGGAGATAAAGCTAAGAGAGACAGTTTGAGAGATTTCTGCTGAGTAACAGAAGCTCCCCAGCCCACAAAGGCAGCAGGGGTACAATGTGTTCTACTGGTTCATCTTCCAGTTTTAGAATTTTCTGTTAATTTTCCTTTTGTAAAGACTTGAATAATGATCCATAACAATTTAGTAACACAACTGACTAATGTCTGATTTACATGTTTAACTGGTTTAAAAACAGCATTTTTTGTTTGACAGCCATTTTGTACTTCTGAAGATTAGTTATTTTTTTCTTTTACTGCTGTCGGTCAATGCCAACTGGCTCAGGTTTTGACTGAAGAGAGTCCATGGTCAGTCCCCTTATCTTACCTTACCTTATTAACATAAAAAAAACTTGAATCCCAACACTTCATAAATGTACTGGCTGGCATCATCATTTGAATATGGTAGAGTAAAAAGGAAATGCAAAGTTAAAAATCTAGAATGTATATGCAGAACAATTAGAACTATGTCCCATGTATTCCCTGGTTTAAATGACAAAGTTCCTCTAAAACCCATACTCACGAATAGGAGACAGAGACACAAGTAACTTGTTGAATTGTTTCTTTATATGGTTATTATCAAGTATAACATTATACATTTAATATTAATAATTTGAATTATTAATTGTTCTGCATATACATTCTAGATTTTTAACTTTGCGTTTTTAATTTATTTATATATATAATATACACACACATATACACATTTACATTCATGTTTAGTAGGTATACAGATTTTAATGCATTTTGATAGACTGGAATATGTTAAGCAGTGTTACAGTGTTGTTTTTTAGATATATACCTTTTTTAGATATATACCTTTAAATTCTATTCAGTAGTTAATTGTTTGATAAGCAGTTGATTAATTAATTAAGATCCTGTGTATATATATGACTCTTTGCCTGAAACACTTTTTTGGTTTGAAAAAGGTGAATAGCGAAAGCGCTTACCAGTCTGTACTGTGAATAAAGACGTCATTTTTAGAAGTATTTCTCGCTTTATTTTGGAGATATATGATGTTTCTCAACTGAATTTCCATTGATGCAAGCTACTATTGTGTTCCGAAAGGATTTAATGGTCTGAATAGACGCTCTACAGATACTTTTTAGGAAACGCACTGCTATGGTTTGACCCTATAACAGCTTTCCTTTTTACTCTACCATATTAACTTTTTATGCTGTTTGGGGTCTTTAATCTTTTGTGGTTCACATTATTTGTTACATCATCATTTGAATGCTGACATGAGGGAGGGAAACTGAAGGTATCTGTCTCTAATACTGTCCCCAAACTTTCAAATATGACAGAATAAGCCATTTTGATTTCAGAAGACTGAAACTATGCCTTAATTCTCAAAATATGCTAGAATTTGTTGCAATGTTGATGTGTGCTCCTCTGCACAACAGGCTTCAATTAGCCACCTATCTTAGCTATGGCTTTATACATCTTTATATGCTTACGTATTAGTATATAATAACTTATCAAGCACACACATTGCCAGCTCAGAATTCACTGGAAATTTTAAGCAAAACCAACTCAGAAAATCTCCCTTTCAAGCATTACTACTTAACCTGAAGGGGCCAACTCGTTTTCTCTATGCAGTTCATCATTGAATAGTGCTCTCTGAGTCAGGTTTCACTTAAAGAATTTCCACAGTTTGGCTATTTGTTGAGACTAGATTTATATTTGTCCACTCACACACACATATATATAGGTGTTTGTTTGTCTTTTTGGTTTTTCCCGGTTAGGGGTCGCCACAGCGGAACTCCAGTCCGCTAATGACTAGCAATAGATTTTTATGGTGCCGAGTTGCCAGCCCGATGCCCAACCTTCACGAAGGCACGCCCATTCAAGCATGTCTTTCGGAGGCCACTCGACCGCAGGGAGGACATGCAGACTCCACACAGAAGGCACTCCAGCCAAGAATCGAACAAGAGAACCTCTTGCTGTGAGGCAACAATGCTACCGCTGTACCACCGCAGCATCTACACATATATATGGGTGTACTTAAAAATATTTAAACACCCAGATGTTGTAAAAAAAAAAAATGGGAAAAAGTCAACACTGAACTGTGCATGCCTCAGAGTGTGCAACTAAATAATGTTTTTGTTACAAGGGGAGAAGCCCATCTCCCTGCAAATTACATATTCCAATGAAGAGGTCACACAGTACAGAAGGAAAGGCATATTACTCAACCTTGGTAATGTAAAAATCTTGCACAAATGTCAATCATTTATTCTGTCTCCCAAAATATTTCATCAATACAGAAAGCTGACCTACTTATGCACGTGTGTGTGTGTGCGTGTGTGTGTGTGTGTGTGTGTGTGTGTGTGTGTGTGTGTGTATATAACATCTACATATACATTACATACCCACTTTAACCTTAGGTGTGCAAATATTAAACAAAGTATTTTGCAGAAAACAAAAAAATCACCACAGCAGAAAAGATGAAAAATGCTGACGGAAGTTCTATAATGACTTTACAAATATGAACATGTGGTAAGTATCCTGCACGCTCCATGACCAAAATAGGAATATGTGGCAAGTATCCTGCATGCTCCATGACCAGAATAGGAACATGGTGGTAAGTATCCTGCACGCTCCATGACCAAAACAGGAACATGTGGTAAGTATCCTGCATGCTCCATGACCAGAATAGGAACTTGTGGTAAGTATCCTGCACGCTCCATGACCAGAATAGGAACATGTGGTAAGTATCCTGCACGCTCCATGACCAGAACAAGAACATGTGGTAAGTATCCTGCACGCTCCATGACCAGAATAGGAACATGTGGTAAGTATCCTGCACGCTCCATGACCAGAACACGAACATGTGGTAAGTATCCTGCACGCTCCATGACCAGAATAAAAGCATGTGGTAATTATCCTGCACGCTCCATGACCAGAATAGGAACATGTGGTAAGTATCCTGCACGCTCCATGACCAGAATAGGAACATGTGGTAAGTATCCTGCATGCTCCATGACCAGAATAGGAACATGTGGTAAGTATCCTGCATGCTCCATGACCAGAATAGGAACATTTGGTAAGTATCCTGCATGCTCCATGACCAGAACAGTAAGTATCCTGCATGCTACATGACCAGAATAGGAACATGTGGTAAGTATCCTGCACGCTCCATGACCAGAATAGGAACATGTGGTAAGTATCCTGCACGCTCCATGACCAGAATAGGAACATGTGGTAAGTATCCTGCACGCTCCATGACCAGAATAGGTACACGTGATAAGTATCCTGCACGCTCCATAACCAGGAATGCTTCTTGTTAAAGAGGTACAAGAAATTATATGGCTTGAATACCTTTCTAAGAATTTGTTTGGATCTGTATTTAATTTATTTTATTTACTATTTGGTAACTGGGTAGGTGGACTAGTCCAGAGACCCTTTCAAACTGTGACCAGGGCTCAGAGGCAATCAGCAGTGCATGTAACCTTAAGTCTATCCATCTACACATCCCTCTTTCACATTTTGATACATGGAGTCAGGGTGTCACTTTAACAGTGACAATCATCTAAAGCCAGGGTTCACATCACCGGGTGGCTAGCCCGACCACACACACACACACACACACACACACACACACACACACACACACACACACACACACACACACACCTATTGCCAAATTAGTGCGTCCAATTCACCTACTGCATGCCTTTGAAATTTGGGATGAAACTGGGGCACATGCAGGAAACCCATGCGAACACAAGGAGGACATGTAGACTGCACAAAAAACACCCCCAGCTGAGAATCGAATGGGAAAACCTCTTGCTGTGAGGTGATTTAACACTTCAAATATGATAGACTGTTAGGTTTACATAGTTGTAAAACTTTAGAAAGTTCATATACAGTTTTTATAAAGTACAATGTTATACAGTTCTTGTACATTTTTGACAAAGAAGCAGGTTTACACTGGTTTTATCAGCTTACATGGGTTGCATTATAGTTTGGCCACACAAAATTGCTTCTTAAACATTTAAAAGTGAAATTCCTTCAAAAATCAAAAAGAAGTGAATAAAAATACAGATTACAAAGATATCCCTAAAGACCAAGAAGAGTTAAACAGCGAAGGAAACAGCTGAGATATTGTAAGCCTTTTTTAGAACTGTATGCCTGTTAAAGAGTTTATCCTTTACCCCTAAAGCATTTACAAGCTTGCAACGCTGACATCTGCAAGTAACGCAAATCTTGCAACTTTGTTCTCAGTGGCTTATACTGTGTTATATGTGGAGTCTAAAGAGAATAGGAACATGTTGAGTTTAAGGAGAAAGACATTCTCGGCCAATGCTTTGAGGGTAGTAAGAGACAGATGTTGTGAAATCCTATAGTAGAGTCTTAGTTGTGAGAGGACTTTTATTACTGATAATATCAGTGTTGTATGCAAAGCTTATAGTGGAGTCAAGGGTTAGGTTTAGGCATGTGTACTCAGTTACTAAAGGAACACTATGGTTGTTATTGTCTACAACAGTAACGACACATTGTCGAGATGCATGGAGATGGTAAAACATTGTTTTGTGGTTAATTTGGAGTTTGTTTTGTTCACAGCTTTGACAAAGATCAGACAAGGAGTGCTAGAGTTGAGAATGCAGGACTATGGGACATCTGTTTGCCTGGAGTAATAAAATATAATATATGTAGAGGATAAGGTTTAAGTTCAGGTAAGCCATCACTGTCATCATTAAGGAATAAAGTAAAGAGTAAATGGGCGTACAACAGAGCCTTCGGGGAATACCTCCTACTAGTGTTCCATTAGGGGACAGCTGGTTGTTAGAGTAAACTTGAAAGGTCCTGCTGTCAAGTTACTCATGGAACCAAAGACATTTTCTCCTACACTGAATTTTTTTTTAGTTATGTAAGCAGAATTTTGTGATTAATAGCTTCAAACACATGGGTCATGTCCACAAAAATACTGGCTATAAGGAGACGTTTATTTAGGTTCCTACGGATAGTGTCACATAATAACACTGCAGAGGAGCTTATACTAAAACCATTTCTGAATCTATGCTTTCTATCAGATAGTAGCCCATAGTTATTAAAGTGTTTATGCAGCTGTTTATTAAGAACTTTCTCAAAATGTTTTATGAGAGGACGCAGAGTAGAGATATGTCAAGAGCCTTTATGGGTTTTGGGTTGGGGTACCTTAAGAAGACGTATACTGATGGCATGTTCCAGTGGCTGGTGCAACAACTTCTGTGGTAAGTGAGAGGTTATAAATATCAGTTAAGGGTTTGGCTATTTGCTATGGAAGTTAAGATGGAATATCACAAAGGTAGATGTGGAGGGTATCTGGTTCTTTAATACTCCTAGTTTCCTTCTCAGACACAGCTCAGAAGTGGAAGGGGGTTGCATGCCCTGCAGGAAGGTGCATTTGAGCTGAAATGTTACGAGTATTTCTGAGAGGAAGCTTTGGAAGACTGTTTTGTTAGGTGCTTGACTTATTTCCAATTTCTGATTACAGTTAACAGGCATTTGCTTACATCTAAGACGGATGGATGTGTGAGGCTGCAGCTATTCTTATTTTCTTAACATTATGCACTTTTCATGCAAGACTACATTAAATGGATTTTCTTTCCAGGTAGACCATGTTTTGCGCCATTGTCTCACGAGAGTTTTCTAATACGTTTTACTATCAACACCTTTACCTTTCCTGCTCCTTACCTCCCTTGTCATCTCCATATTGCAGTTAACACTTCTCACCCTTGTGCAAACAACACGACTTGCTTAAGTCTTGTAGCTTGATTCTCTGACATGCAACATATTGACTTACTTTACATCGCTATAACATAATATATATTAGAAATGTTCTGTATGTCCTCTCATTACTTGTATCATCATGTTTTATCCTTGCATATAAATGTAAATATTATTAACCATATATAATTTATGTAGATTCTTCATCATATTGTGTACCATTTTTTTATTGTTCGACGTGTTGTTTACTAAATGTGGAGCTTTTATCCCTGGGCCCCCACTGAAAAAGGATTTGTGTCCAGTCGGACTTTCCTGGTTATCAAATGTAACATAAAATAAAATATTTTACGCTTCCTCTCACAAATACTGGTAGCATTTCAGCTCAAATGTACCTTCCTGCAGAGCATGCAACCCCCTTAAACAATGAGCTAAGGGGAATACAAATATAATACAAGAGAATAAAATCTGCCATTGCAGACTAGTACGCAGCATATAACCTCTACCTGTGGTGTACTCCTACACACAGTTGTTCTTGGAGAAACCTTCCAGTCCTTGAACAAGGGTGCCTGTATGTTTACCTTATTTCCTTGGCTGTCCTTTGATAATTAGCTAGGTTAGCAGAGTGCCTTGGATTCTCCCCTGCTACTTTAAATTCCACTTGATGGTTCCCCAACCCCCAAGTGATTGCTCAGGTACAACACACCAAAGGTTTTAAAAACCCTGGATGTCATATTTGCTCTAATTGCAACTGAAAGCCCTCCAGGTGTAGCATCTCCAGTAAGTGTCCCTGGAATAGCTGATAAAAAAACTATCTGGAAGGTGTAGCCCCGCTCTGTTCACTCCGCTCTCCTCCCACCCCCCATATCATTACCTTTATACTTATCCATACAACCACGCCCCTCACTTCCTCCCAAATCCCCCACCCCTCTACTTCCTGTTCTCATACTAACTCCTTTCTTTGCTCCTCCCCACACATACCTACTATCCCCTATCAGAAACTACTATACCTTACTCCCACCCCTTCCTCTCATCCTGTGTCCTACATCCCATAAAGTGACATGTCTCTTACAACTCAAACTATACTCTTACCTTCTCTACTCCTTATACTGTCACCTCACCTCCTATCTACCTTACTGCCACCCCTTCCTCTCATCCTGTGTTCTACATCCCATAAAGTGACATGTCTCTTACAACTCAAACTATACTCTTACCTTCTCTACTCCTTATACTCTATCACCTCACCTCCTATCTACCTTACTGCCACCCCTTCCTCTCATCCTCTGTTCTACATCCCATAAGGTGACATGTCTCTTACAACTCAAACTATACTCTTACCTTCTTTACTCCTTATACTCTGTCACCTCACCTCCTATCTACCTTACTGCCACCCCTTCCTCTCATCCTGTGTTCTACATCCCATAAAGTGACATGTCTCTTACAACTCAAACTATACTCTTACCTTCTCTACTCCTTATACTCTGTCACCTCACCTCCTATCTACCTTACTGCCACCCCTTCCTCTCATCCTCTGTTCTACATCCCATAAAGTGACGTGTCTCTTACAACTCAAACTATACTCTTACCTTCTCTACTCCTTATACTCCATCACCTCACCTCCTATCTACCTTACTGCCATCCCTTCCTCTCATCCTCTGTCCTACATCCCATAAAGTGACATGCCCCTTACAACTCAAACTATCTTCTTACCTTCTCTACTCCTTATACTCCATCACCTCACCTCCTATCTACCTTACTGCCATCCCTTCCTCTCATCCTCTGTCCTACATCCCATAAAATGACATGTCTCTTACAACTCAAACTATCTTCTTACCTTCTCTACTCCTTATACTGTCACCTCACCTCCTATCTACCTTACTGCCACCCCTTCCTCTCATCCTCTTTTCTACATCCCATAAAGTGACATGTCTCTTACAACTCAAACTATACTCTTACCTTCTCTACTCCTTATACTCTGTCACCACACCTCCTATCTACCTTACTGCCACCCCTTCCTATCATCCTCTGTTCTACATCCCATAAAGTGACATGTCTCTTACAACTCAAACTATACTCTTACCTTCTCTACTCCTTATACTCTGTCACCTCACCTCCTATCTACCTTACTGCCACCCCTTCCTCTCATCCTCTGTTCTACATCCCATAAAGTGACATGTCTCTTACAACTCAAACTATACTCTTACCTTCTCTACTCCTTATACTCTGTCACCTCACCTCCTATCACCTTACTGCCACCCCTTCCTCTCATCCTCTGTTCTACATCCCAAAAAGTGACATGTCTATTACAACTCAAACTATACTCTTACCTTCTCTACTCCTTATACTATCACCTCACCTCCTATCTACCTTACTGCCATCCCTTCCTCTCATCCTCTGTTCTACATACCATAAAGTGACATGTCTCTTACAACTCAAACTATACTCTTACCTTCTCTACTCCTTATACTCTGTCACCTCACCTCCTATCTACCTTACTGCCATCCCTTCCTCTCATCCTCTGTTCTACATCCCATAAAGTGACATGTCTCTTACAACTCAAACTATACTCTTACCTTCTCTACTCCTTATACTATCACCTCACCTCCTATCTACCTTACTGCCACCCCTTCCTCTCATCCTCTGTTCTACATCCCATAAAGTGACATGTCTCTTACAACTCAAACTATACTCTTACCTTCTCTACTCCTTATACTCTGTCACCTCACCTCCTATCTACCTTACTGCCATCCCTTCCTCTCATCCTCTGTTCTACATCCCATAAAGTGACATGTCTCTTACAACTCAAACTATACTCTTACCTTCTCTACTCCTTATACTATCACCTCACCTCCTATCTACCTTACTGCCACCCCTTCCTCTCATCCTCTGTTCTACAGCTCATAAAGTGACATGTCTCTTACAACTCAAACTATCCTCTTACCTTCTCTACTCCTTATACTATCACCTCACCTCCTATCTACCTTACTGCCACCCCTTCCTCTCATCCTCTGTTCTACATCCCATAAAGTGACATGTCTCTTACAACTAAAACTATACTCTTACCTTCTCTACTCCTTATACTGTCACCTCACCTCCTATCTACCTTACTGCCACCCCTTCCTCTCATCCTCTGTTCTACATCCCATAAAGTGACATGTCTATTACAACTCAAACTATACTCTTACCTTCTCTACTCCTTATACTCTGTCACCTCACCTCCTATCTACCTTACTGCCACCCCTTCCTCTCATCCTCTGTCCTACATCCCATAAAGTGACATGTCTCTTACAACTCAAACTATACTCTTACCTTCTCTACTCCTTATACTCTGTCACCTCACCTCCTATCTACCTTACTGCCACCCTTCCTCTCATCCTCTGTTCTACATCCCATAAAGTGACATGTCTCTTACAACTCAAACTATACTCTTACCTTCTCTACTCCTTATACTCTATCATCTCACCTCCTATCTACCTTACTGCCACCCCTTCCTCTCATCCTCTGTTCTACATCCCATAAAGTGACATGTCTCTTACAACTCAAACTATACTCTTACCTTCTCTACTCCTTATACTCTGTCACCTCACCTCCTATCACTCACAGTTACCTACTCCCTATTTCCATCCCTCAAACACCACTCTTAACTCAAGTACTACATCACAACCCTATCTACTAATTTGTCCCTCCATCCTTCCCCCCACCACTCCCATTCCTAAGATAAAAATTTCTTCCCCTCCCCTTTAAAACAAAAAAACAAAGTCTACTTACTCAAATTAAAACCCCATTACAAACCTCTACTTCTATCTGGTGACATTCATCCTAACCTAGGCCCTACAGACACTACCCTGAACAATAACCCCCCTGTATCTAAACTTGCCAACCCCTCCAACCCACAAAAACAAGTACAATTCTGCTCTATTAATGTCAGGAGCCTTGTAAATAAAGTTGAAGAACTCCATGCTTGGATAGCCAACTATACTCCTGACATAGTTACCCTAACTGAAACATGGTTAAAACCACACCATCTGGACAGTGAAATCATCCCTCCTGGCTAAAATATCCTTAGATCAGATCGACCTAAAAGAAAAGGAGGAGGAGTCTCCACACTCTACTCCAATTGTTTCTCCCAAATCAGTCCCACACTAGACTTGCCCTCCTTCTCACCAGCTGAACTCCTACTGACCAACTTCAAACTTAACAGTTTCAACACCATAACTGTTGCAGCAATCTATATTCCCCCTGGTGATAATATTAACATAATTGAGAACATCCTATCTCACCCTCTCACATACCATCCACAATGAACTAATTATACTGGGAGATATAAATATTGATTGGCTTACAATACAAGCTCCCAACACTACTTCCTGTATAAACCTACATGGGTTTAAGCAGCTAATCACAACCCCAACCTACATTAATAAATCTCACCTACCTAGCTCTCTTCTTGACTGGATATTGGTCTCCCACCCACAAAACTATTATAACTCCCAAACCCTTCCAAATGCCCTCAGTGACCACTGCCCTATAACAGTTACCAGACATACCCCCCACCTTACCAAACCTAGCAAATTTATTATCACCCACTCACTTTTGCATTTCTCTCCTAACTCCTTTATTCACCAACTCTCCAAAATTAACTGGTCTTACCTCACCACTCTTCCTTTAGATGAAGCTGTCCACTCCTTCAACACTACATTCCTAAACATTCTTAACTCCCTTGCTCCTCTTTGCATGATTAAAATCAAATTTAATACTGCTCCCTGGCTCACTAAATCTACCAGAATCCTCATGAAAGACCAGGATATGATTTGGAAAATCTGGACTAAAACTAGGACCCCTTTTCTTCAGAAATGTAAAGAACTCAGAAATAAAATTAAAAAAATAAATCACCCATTATGACAAAATAAACTTCTATGCCAATCCTCCCTCTACTCCTAAATCAAACCCAAAGAAATTCTGGAGCTCTATTAAACAGACTCTTCATCTAGGAAACCCTTCCTCTCCTAATACATGTCCCAATGCAACACCTGAAGACATAGCCAACAAATTTAACAATCATTTTATAAACTCAATAACTTCCATAATAAATTCTCTCCCCTGCCCCCAGAAACAACAACAGCACCCCCACAAACTCTATAACTCTTCCACACCCTCCTAACTCCTCTCTAAAAGCAGTACCAACTATGTAAAGTCATTACTCTCTAAACTTAAACCTTGCTCCTCATCTGTTGACAAGCTACCCTCTTACGTCCTGCAGATTGCCTCTGAACCTCTTGCCTATCCTGTATCCATCTTAATCAACCGATCCATTTCTGAATCCTATGTACCCACTGTATGGAAGAATTTCTTTACTCTACCCATTCACAAAGGGGGCAACTCCTCAGAGATATTCAACTTCAGACCGACTGCCATACTCTCTCCACTCTCAAAAATCCTAGAGAAATGCATTCACAAGCAGGTAATGCATTATCTTCACCAGGAAAACCTTCTCACACCCGCACAGCATGGTTTCCATCCCAAGCATAGTACAACTACTGCATTCATATCATTCATCAAAATAGTCTCCCTAGCTCGTGATAACAATAAACTTGTCTCATGCCTATTCCTTGACATGTCTGGAGCCTTTCTCCTCGGGGATCCACTGAAAATTGGCTTTGTTCCAAGTCGGACTTTCCAGGTTAACAAATGTTAAATAAATAAATAAAATAAATACATTTCTAAAGCCTTTGCCACCGTCTCTCACCCACACCTTCTAGATAAACTCACTAACTTACATTTTTCTCCCCCTACTATCTCCTGGTTCTCCAGCTATCTCTCTACCCACCAGCAATCAGTTAAATGGCTCTCTGCACTATCCTCCCCTTTCACTGTACAAATGTGAGTCCTCCAAGCGTCCATACTTGGACCACTACTCTAATATTTTCACCAACTTGCTCTACTCCTCTTGTCCCCAGTCATCTCTTGTGCAATATGCTGATGACTCAACTGTTATAACCATTGCTGACAACCCAACTGACCTCCACTCAACTACTCAGGCATCCTTCCACACCATTGAGACTTGGCTTAGTGATGATAAACTAATACTTAATGCAATAAAACTAAGCTCCTACTCTTCCTCCTTAAAAATATCACCACACTTAAAAGTACATTTACCATCTTATCCTGCAACACGATCATCTCAGCTGAATCTAGCACTAAATTGCTATGTGTTACTATAGATGATCAGCTTAAGTTTGATCTCCATATTACTAACTCAGTACAAAGAACTCATCAGAAACTTGGACACCTTTTCCGTAGCAAGAAATACTTAACTAACACTGCCCGAATAACTCTCTCCCAGGCTTTATTACTCCCAACACTCCTGTACAGCTGCCACATATTCACAAACCTAAATTATACACTTATTTCCAAACTTGAAACTACCTATAATAAGATTGCCAGATTTGCAGCTAACCAAACCTACAAGTTATACCACTGCTTAGCACTACAGCAACTAGAGTGGGTAGAATTCCCTCAGCTGCTCCAACTATACCAACTACAAATCATCCACTCTATCCTCTACCTACCCTCCTTCTGCCCCAGCCTCTCCACTATTATATCCAAATATTCCCCTTCAAGGATGCTACACAGCTCAAATCAAGAATTATTAGACATCTACAAACCCCAAACCAAAATAGGCTGCCTTCTCTATAACTATAACCCAGCTATATCCTGGAATCAACTCCCCTTAGAAATAAAATCCCTCCAGCATAGCAAAAGTTTCAAATTAGCCACAAGGAAATACCTAAAAACAAAGTGTTCTTGCCACTGTAGCCAACCACCCTGAAACCACCATCCCTTTCACCTATTTCACCACCTAACTCTTAATGTATCTCTAACACTATTCCCCTGCCTCTTCTACCTCTTCCCTTTCTCTATCGCCAACCACTCTTAATTCTTACAGTCTCAAAACAACCTACCTGTCTAGTCTGTCTCCTATACTCTACCTCCCCTACATCTCCTACTAGCTATTCTTACTTTCCTTTCTTGTTTCCAAACTCCTGTACAACTAGATCCTACCCACTTTAAATAAGCATCTGCCTAACTACTAACTCATTTTGCTCTAAGCAGCTTAAATAATATTGTAACTAGTCACATTTTCTTCTGCTAATTGTTTTAAACCTTGTTTGTAACAACTCACATACTTGTCTGCCAATTGTTAATACTCTGTATAACTAATATTGCCTCAGGAGCTTTTTTCTCTCCAGGTCTCTGCTTGTAAGATCCTATAGCTGATTGTTACTACTATGTTACTAAAATTTAATAAAGTGTTTTCTAGTCCTGAGGAGCTTTTCTCCCCGGGTCTCTGCGGAAAATGAGCCAAAAGCTCAGCCAGACTAACCCGGTTAACAAATGTAAAATAATTAAATTTCAAAGTAAGCCAAGGGCATTCCTTGCTTCTAAGCCTTCTAAGTGCACAAGGAAGGATCGAGTTCTGGATAACAGAAAGGGTATCAATGAAGAAACGAGGTACTTTCAGGGTCATCGATTTAGTAACCAATTGATAGAATTCACCTGAGAATCAAAAGCATATCCAGTTAATGAGGAAGGAAGTTTGACCAGTCACTCTTTGGGGCACAGCTTTTATAGCTTTGAAGAACCAATAGGAAATCACTGGACAGTACTCACTTAGGAAGTGCGGCAGAATTTTATAGTATAAATGCATCAATGAGCCAAGTTGGTAAAAATAAATTTAAGAGTACAATTCTTTCCTGTTTTGAGGTTGGGCATGGTTGGCTGATTTATAAGTTGCCCTTGGTTGAGGTGTTGCAACTTGCCATTCAGCTGTTTGGCTTTGTGCCCATTATCATCCAAGCTGAAGTTTCCTATAATAACTGTATTCTTGCTAAGATTATGTGGAACATTTGCAAGATTGAGTTTCAAATAATAGCAATTGAGGAAGGTGGGTGCAATTTAAACAGAAGCAATGTTAAATTGAATATGGTTAGCTTTTGAAGAGCCACTGATATGCTGACACCTGGTTACCTTTTGAAGAATCACTGATTTGCTAACACCTGGTTAGATTTTGAGCAGTCACTGATATGCTGACACCTGGTTACCTTTTGAAGAGTCACTGATTTGCTGACACCTGGTTACCTTTTGAAGACTCACTGATATGCTGACACGTGCTTATCTTTTGAAGAGTCACTAACTTGCAGCGAGACATGTTGCTTGATTAGAAGCATGACTCCACCACCAGTTCTTGGACCAAGTACAAAGTCATATAGGCTGTTACAGTTATCTTGGATGTACAGAATGAATTGTTAAGCCAGATTTCAGTAAGAGCTACTATATTAGATTTTGATGTCATGGACCATGCTTCCAAAGAAGCCCACTTATTGTTTATACTAAAAGTATTAATGCGAGTAACAGTTCAGAGTAATGGTGAGTGTGGAAGAGAGGTGAAGAAGAAAGTACAGGCAGGGTGTAGTGGGTGGAAAAGAGTGTCAGGAGTGATTTGTGACAGACGAGTACCAGTAAGAGTGAAAGGGAAGGTCTACAAAAGGGTAGTGAGACCAGCTATGTTATATGGTTTGGAGACGGTGGCATTGACAAAAAGCCAGGAGTCAGAGCTGGAAGTGGCAGAGTTAAAGATGTTAAGATTTGCACTGGGTGTGACAATGATGGACTGGGTGTGACAAGGATGGACAGGATTAGCAATCAGTATATTAGAGGGTCAGCTCAGGGTGGACGGTTTGGAGACAAAGTCAGAAAGGTGAGATTGCGTTGGTTTGGACATGTGCTGAAGAGGGATGCTGGGTATATTGGGAAAAGGATGCTAAGGATGAAGCTGCCAGGTAACAGGAAAAGAGGAAGGCCTAAGATAAGGTTTATGGATGTGGTTAGAGAGGCCATGCAGGTGGTTGGTGTGACACAGCAAGATGCAGAGGACAGGAAGAAATGGAAACAGGTGATCCGCTGTGGCGACCCCTAACTGGGAAAAGCCGAAAGAAGAAGAAGAATTTGTTAAAAAAAATGTAACATCTAAAATAAGCCTTTACTATTTTTTTTTTTTTTTTAGTCTTTGGAACAAGAAAGAACACTGACTAAAGTCAGCACCAAACTGTACAGATATAAAGCCTTAAATATGGCTCAGGCAACAATAGTTTTGCTTAGTATCATGGGGGTCTGAGCAGCTGTTAGGGAGGGAAGGGTGGGTCTATCCTAGGAGGGACAGATGGTGTTCACCAATGGGTCCCGTACTAGGAGGCATGGTCCGATGAGGAGAGTAGCTCCTGTACAAAGTCAATGAATGTAGGAGAGGGTTCTTAGGTAGGTCATTCTTCTTCTTTCGGGTTTTCCCGGTTAGGGGTCTCCACAGTGGATCACCTGTCCGCTCATGACTGGCAGTGGGGTTTCACGGTGTCAAGTTACCAGCCCGGCACCCAACCTTCCACAGAAGGTACACACATGCATGGACTCACACCTAAGGCCAATTTAGAGTGTCCAGTCCACCTACAGCATGTCTTTGGGGTGTGGGAGGAAACTGGAGCACCCAGAGAAAACCCATGCACCCACAGGGAGGACATGCAGACTCCGCACAGAAGGCACCCCAGCTAATGATCAAACCAGAGAACTTCTTGCTGTGAGTCAGCAATGCTAACTGCTGTACTACCAGGGCCACCCTGCTGTTAGGTAGGGCATTAAAAAAAAAAAAAAAGAAACGAGAATTGAAGATAGCAAAACCCCCTCCCTGATTGCCCTTTAGCTCCTTGCTTGTCAAGGCTTTAAATTCAGCATTGACATGGGAAAAACTGGAGTGCTAGCAGATCCAGCGTAGGACATGGGGCAGTGGGATGGTTGTCAAGTATGACAGGAAGGGCACAAATATATAAATAAATAAGTAATGAGCCCTGAATAAATAAGGCTGTAGGAAAAACTGTTTTAGCTAGAAATTTCATCTGGTGGACTTTTTCTGAACAACAACCTTGCTAATTATGTTTTATTGTTAAGCATTGACTGATATTTCATGATACAGATGACTTTTTTAACTTCCTGTAAGGAAGAAGGCATATTTACTGGTTGTGTGTGTGTGCTTAGACAAGTTTGTTCCAGGGATTTCATGCCTTTTTTTTTTTTAAATCTGCCATTTAGAAATTGTAAACTGCTGTTAGGAATTGCATTAAAGATGCATTTAATCAAGTTAAAGACAAATGTTGTCAAAAAAGGAGGAGTCAGGATGACAAGTTTGAGATGATCTCTCTTTTTTCATTGAGGCTCAGTGGAGGTCAAATCAGCAGAGGCAACCTTGTTTTTCATTTTTCTTTGAACTTGTAACTACTTGACAAACTTGTAAGCCAGTGGCAAAATAAGGAATAGCAATGTGTGTTAGATGTAGAATGCCTAAACCTCAAACATCTGTGAAGTTCAATTTCAAAAGGGATAAGGAGCACCGAATGAAACAACCGACTGATTTATCCTCTCCAAAGGAAAACTGTTTTGCATATAATTGTCAATCCTCGCCAAGGGACAAAGTGTTTTGTTGCAAATGACACAGTTTGCATACGATCAAGACTTTGACAACAATACTAACAAAGGTAGTGTTAAAACTTCACAACTAAATGAAACTTTTATGGACAACGATAGTACTGCTAGGACGAGGACTAGCGCTGGAGCTGCATTAAGTGAAGATGTTAAAATGACATTAAAATTACCTAATGAAATGCTTAACATTAGCACTGCTACTAAGAGCCAATCCATAACATCTTACAGTGATGGGGAAGCTGATAACTTGCCAAACAGCTCACAGAAACATAATGAAAATGTGTTAGCCGGTGAAACATTATTCCATGTGAAAAGGATGGAGTGCAACAGCAATGCAGGGCCATTTAAGAATCAATGATGCCATTAATGGATACAGAAACATGTCCAAATTTGGCAACCATGAGACTGGATCTTCATAATTCTAGGAAGCCAACTGGGACAGCTTTGTTTACCCTAACAAACAAAATACAAACTTAAAAGAAATATACAATGTTTGCAGCTACAATCATGTCACACGGTTTGGAATATAAAATGTTTGCAACTGAGATTGTGTCGCTATGGTTTGTCATTTATATAAATGTAACATGGCCTATGTATTACAAGATAATTTAATAAAGATGTTTCTTGTGTTTAAAAAACATACAAAAACAAATAATTACAATATAATGTAATGTTACAATATCATTTTGTTCTTATTTTGTTTTTGGTTCAGCACCTCTTCTGATCATCAGACCTCTCACTTGGTGTACTCAGCTACTCCACTACTTCCTTCAGGTGGAGGACACTGGCTTCTCTGTTTGTCTTTGCACATACTTGATGGGAAGGGTGAAGCTACTGGGAGCAAGTGCGATCATGTTGAAGAGGACTTGGATTATTTATTTATTTACTTACTCAGTATGCTCCTCCACTGTCTACTCTATCAGTGTTACTTATTCACAATGTCTTTACCAGGTTAACCACACCTTCTATGCCCCCCCCCCCCCCCGCAGCATGGCAACAGTAAAGAAGCTGAGGCCAGAACTCCACTAGACAGATGTCCAACATGCACACTCCCCAAGCAAGTTAGGCTCCCTCATCCTCCCTGCCTGCATCAAGTGGTCGAACAGTTAATGGAACTCTCTTTGCTTGGGTTGTAGTTGGGGCTTCATCGCTCTATGTCACTGGCATGTCTAAATCCCGACAATAGTTGACAAGCTCAATAAACCAGGAGATGTCCGTTACACGGTTACAAAACATTCACTCAACAAGTTACACAACCTAATGAAATGGAATGTATGAAGGCTAAGTTAGCTAATATGGACAATCAGCTGGAAGCATGCCAGAGGACGCAAAAGGGCCTTGAAAGAAAAATACTGGATTTAGAAATAACAGCCAGGAAAGAAGAATCTTTACCTGTTTGGTAACACTAAATCACAGGATAATGAAGATGATTTAAATGCAACTTTGTTAAAATGTTTTTCAGCGGCTGCTAGTACAGATGGGTGATGAAGAAAAAATTCTAACAGTACAACTGGATCATTACACCATTTTTCTTGCAAAAAGTGACAAAGACTATCAGAGCAGTTGTTATGAAGTTTCTAACACCCAATGATTGGGATAAAAGGGTTTACTATGAGTGCTCGATCCCCAAGTTCTTGAAAACTACTGTTTCAAACCCAGGGATTTGAGGGTCTTGCGGCTTGTGTAGGCTGCAGCATTCAAACTCAAATATGAGTTTGGGCAAGCAGCAACGAGGAGGGCGCAGGAGGGAGACTATAGGAACAGGAAGGGGTAGTTGAGTTTTATTGGAAGGGAGTGTGAAGTCAAATTGGGAACTGGGTGGGAGCTTAAGGGTCAGAGTAAGAGCTTAGGTTCATAGGTAGGTACTAGGCTATTGGCCCAAGGGCCTGCGTAAGCCTAGCCAACAAGGTTCCCTGGCTTACACCACCCAAGAAAGTTATTTTCCTGTGCCACTGTCGAGCAGAGACACAGAAGTGATCCCCGGGGTGTATTTCCTATTTCCCATCCACTCATCAAGATTTTTCTTGAAGAATGTTAATGAACTTTGCTTGACATAGATGGGTAGCCTGTTCCAGAGTATGGGAAGTCTCTGGGACAGGAATTTTTCCCACCAGCATGTCCTGTTTATTGTGGTGACAAGCTTTAGGTCCCTAGAGCATGTAGCTCGGAGGGATTGGGATTTCTTTAGGTGTAGCATGCTCAACAGCTCTTAGTTTGACATAGCTTTATATGTTAGGCAGAGATCACCTCGGAGTAGGCAATATGCTATGGAGTAAAGCTGAAGTTTTTTGAGGCGGTCAGTGTGGGGCATTTGTTTGAGGCCAGTAATCCTCTTTGTGAGGTACTTCTGTGGCCTTTTCAGCTGCTGCAGATGTCTTGTGAGGTACATTGCAAAAGGGGCGTTGTACTCTATAATGGGTGTAATGAGTGTTGAGTAGAGGGGAACAATGACCTCTTTTTCCTGGATGAGAACCCTTTTATGATGAGGTGTGCCATGTAGAAGGGCTTCCTAACTGCTGTGGCGATGTGACTATCAAAGGAAAGACTACTGTCCACCTGGGTCCCAAGGTATCTTATCACGCAATCGGTGTTAAGTAGGGCTATACAGTTTTATAGGGTTGATTACTAGGAAGATTATTGCAGAAATGGGAGATCAGGCTAGTTGGAGTTAGAGTATTTGCTTTTTCAAGCAAATGAGTATGAGCAAGTGTATTGCAAGCTACTTACATGTGAGCATCTGTAGTAGAACCCATGATACAATACTAGCTGTGGATATTTGAAAGAGAAGATTCTCTTTGACAATGTGTAATTTCTATTTCTGCCATCCTTCCAAGGTAAGTAGTTCGTCAGTGAGGATCTTTTGTTGCCATAAGGAAAATGTTGGGGGAAACAAATATTATGTCCTTTTTGTTCTAGACAGTATAGGTAGTGTGCAAGGGAACGCCTCTTATTTGGATCAGAAGAGGCACAAATGAAATATAAAGTATTAGGAGGCGTTTAATACCTTAATTACTTTACTCCAGAACCCCTGCTAATCTTGCAACATGTTTGTTTAATGGATGTGCATATTTGAATATATGTGTGTGCCTAACTGTTTATGCCCTTCCTTAGATCACTGTTGCAGTACACCAAACTGTTGAGTTATCTTGCCAAATAACCCTGAATGACCAGCTGTGGTACCAAAGCCAAAACCTTCTGTAAAGCCATACATCCAATGTATGACATAAACCAATGAGTGCAAGTGTACATAAACTGATGTATGAACATAAATCCTCAAGACTATCTTGCCGCCAATACGAACACAGGTCTCAGATCTGGTATGTTCTACTCATGGCTATTGGTAACATTGGCCTTTACTGGTTTGGAGACGTGCCCTGTTGGGGAACTTCCTTTATTTTTCTCAGTAGTACTGCTGTTTGTTGCTCTATTAGATGCCAGCTGTCAAGTGAAAGTGCAATTGTAGTAGGCAGATTACCTTACAAGGATCTCCATTCCCAGTGCCCTTTCTATTTAGCATAACTACAAACATTGTATGATCTGTCAGCTGTCAAGTGAAAGTGCAATTGTAGTAGGCAGATTACCTTACAAGGATCTCCATTCCCAGTGCCCTTTCTATTTAACATAACTACAAAAATTGTATGATCTGTCAGCTGTCAAGTGAAAGTGCAATTGTAGTAGGCAGATTACCTTACAAGGATCTCCATTCCCAGTGCCCTTTCTATTTAGCATAACTACAAAAATTGTATGATCTGTCAGTCCTGTCTTCCAAAGACCATTAGAACACAATTTTCATCTCTTAATTCTTATTTGAAAAGCTAAGTGCCTTAAGAACCTCACCCAAGCAAGGACAATGGACTGTTCTACTCCTGATGTCCCATGCATTCAAAAGAAAAAGTTTAAGATGCCTAGGCCTGATATCATCACTGCCCTGTCAGGCTCTGATGTACTCAGAGAGGTCCTGGAATGTGCAGTTCGCCCAACACCTGCTCAGACTCCCACTCCCATGACCCTGCTGGAGGCTGGTGCAGCATCTCAGGTTGGCAAGTCTAAACAGACTAAAGCTATCAATAATGGTGAGAAGGATGAACCACTCTAAAGAACTTCAGAGGGACCCATAGGCACACCACAGATTCTTCATGAGAGAGAAAAATTCCCAAATTGCTCATTGAGGTTTGTCTGGGGTCAGAACCCTTGTGTTTACTCAAAGTGGAACTCACACTTTGGAAAAACAAACAAAAAGCTAAAAAAAATGTTACCCCAAGACATCCAAAGAAAGGGATTGGTGGATTCTTCACAGGGCCTACTTATGACCACAGTGGCGCTCAGGCCACCATCCTTTGCAGGACTTGCTACTACTGTTTCTCCTTCAGTTCCCTAAGACAGGCACTTGGACATGAGGATGAATCAGACTCAGATGAGTATTCTTTAGCCTATTCATCCCAGATCCATCTGACAGGTCAGGTGGTCTCACACAATGAAGCTTCTCTCTACCTTGACGATCCTGTTGAAGAAGCTTCATCTGAGGCAACTACTGACAATATGATGACGCATTTTGAACTGGAATCTAAACAGATTTCTGAGGTTCAACAGAGATGCTATAACCCCTTAGAAGTTGGTATCCCTACTCCTGTACCCCCTGTTCTGGAACCTTTCCTTGATGCCTTTGCATCCACAACACCAGATTCCCAGCTACCAGAACCTAAGACACATGACAGGTTTTAGAATGTACCTGAGGACTTAAAATTTCTGTACAAAAACCTGTGTCAGACCCTCCTGTTTTCTCCATGTCTACAGACAAGCCCTCTAAATAACTCCCTGCTACCAATTTTTTCCCTTCTGATAAAGACAGCAGGGCAATGGACAGACTGGGAGGAGGTCTAATGATTCCTCCACTCTTGTCTGTTAGCACTCTGAATTATCAGATTTAAATGACTAAACACATTGTCTATTCTCGGCAATTTAAATAAAACATGGTTATCCCCATGCAACCCTACCAATAAACAACAGGCTTTATCAATGGTGCCTCAGGCTTCCCAAGTTGCTAGGCACAGCATTAAATACAGCTACAATACAGCGGAAGCGTCATGCAGGCCAAATGCTACAGGTTCCATAATCAGGGGGTATGCATGACTGCATTCTCTGCCCCTTCCAGAGGATATTAAGGGAAAACATATAGACTCTCCTTTAAAGAAGGACCTTTGTTTGGCCTGAAGACTGACATCCTTTCAAAACAACTGCAGAAACAAGATAAAATTACAAAGGACTGTAGAGAAATCTTTATTACATATATGCCAAAATAATACTAATAATACATTAAATGATTTCTACATTTTTATGGTGACTGTTTCTTGGATTCTACTTGTACTGAGGAAGTTTTTCGTGGTGACTGTTCTCATTTTTATTTATTTATATATATATGCCAAAATAACCCACTTCCTTCACACACAGGGAACAAAGACCTTCTCAAAAATCAAGAAAATGCCTAAGAAAAGATTCCAGGACAAAACAGACAAGAACTCTAGATATGGAAGGCCTCCTTAGCCAGACAAGTCTGCCTTGACTACTGTCCATACCTTAGGTTCATCCCTTCTCCTATTCAAAAGGCTCACCTCATCCCTAAAAATTACACATCACTTTAGACCAGTGGGTGGGTGCTTTCAGTTATCCAAAATGGATACAGAATAACCTGGAAAGATGTTCCTCCTTTCACAGACAACCCTCCTCCTCCACAAAATCAGAGAGCAGGTCCATCCCATCATTCACACCCTGACAGAGTAAGGTGCAACAAAAATGGTGACTCCAAAATATATGGTAAGAGATGTAGTCCAGACTACTCCATCTCAAGAAAAGGAGGAGACTGGAGATCAGCTCTGGATCTCTCCACCCGCAACACTTTTCTCCTTGTTCCATCTTTGAAGATGTCCCTGCAAACTCTACTGCCACTTCTACTTCCTCAAGCCTTCTTAGTGTCTCTTGCCCATCACCACATTCCAGTTCACTCTGCTTTACCTACTGGTTTATCACACTTTCAGTTTCTGCTTTACCTTTTGGACTTTTTTCAGCTCCCCCCCCCCCCCCGAGTCTTCATAAAGTGCTTCACCCCAGCCATAGCTTATTGCACCACTTAGGGAATCCAGATATTCCCTTATCTGCAAGACCTGCTAATACAGGCACTTTCTCAACCAACACACTTGACTCATCTCCACCCTGGCCCTACTTCAGGCCTTGTGTTTCAAAATCATTCTGAAAAAGTCAGCAATGACACAAACTCAAGACCCCTAGTTTTCTTGGGGTGCAGACAAGACATCAAACTCATGCATGCCTTCCTTCTGCCAGACAAAGTGCAAAGTCTAACCAGTTGCTTCCTTTCTCTTCTTTGTCTTCAGTCCTCCACTACAAGGGAGATCTTAAAGAGTACTGAGATTCATGTCAGGAACCATCCCCATGGTCCCTTTCCAAGAATCCATAAGATGATCCAGCAGTACTGGACATGCACCTGGTCCAAACATTCTCATCCCCTGGACACACTGGTTCATCTCCTGCCTTGCTTAAAGAAGGAATTATTGTGGAGGATATCAAAGATAAAGCTGAACCCAGGTCTTATCTTCAAACTCCCTGCAACTTTGGAAAGCAAAAACATTTTACAGATTACTGCGAAACTTCACAAATTGGGACAAGAAGGCAATTTAAATAGGACGGACATACAGGTCTTCACACATCTGGAAACGAAAGTCTTTCGATGTAGCCTAAATGTTTCCAAAATTATATGTTTTCAATTATATAATGAGAAAGGTGCCCTGGTCTCAGATCTCAGCTCCACTCAGGGAGTGGATTATCTTCAGTAATTATATAAAAGAGTAGACCATGACTCAACAAGCCAGCACCATGGCATGGAGGGATAAAAGCCCCAAGCCCCAGGCAATCTGGGATTAGGCACTGTAATGGAGGGATGAGCATTTGTCGGTGTTGCTCCCTTAAGCAAGGCATGGTGTTAAAGAGGGGAGAAGCCGTTGCATGCTGTAACAAATGAATGTGTGTGTGTGTGTGTGTGTGTGTTTGTGGACAGGTAGGTCATAATAAAAGAAGTAATCTGGCAATGCACCAATGGTCAGAAGACAGACCCAGGCACAAGGATCCTCAGTTCAACTACACAAAAACAACAACTGGGTAAAGCCCATCTCTAGCCAAATTGGCTAGGTTAGCTCAAGCACAAAAAGGGGAGCTGGCTAAGCTTAAAATGGTCCGCAAGGCGGCTAGTCTAGTACTTACCGATGCTTACCTATGAAAAAGATTCTAAACGTGCTACTACAACTCTTAAAAGTGCCTGACAACTCTTAAAAGTGCCCGACAACTATACTAGTCAGCTTTTATAACAAAAATGTTGATTTGTTACATCTTCATCTTTAAAGATAGGTGCAATACTTGCCAATTCTAGAATGGGGAAACACCAAATTCCATGACAAGACAAAAACGTACTGATATGTAAAGAGGACAGAGTAGGTAAAGATTAAAGACCTATATCACCTTGAAAAGATGATTACAGAATTATTGCAAAAGATAAAAAGTAAGCCGTTAATTCAGTATTTAGATAAAATATCAACAAGTGGGAAAGTCCCAGTGAGCACAATAAGCAAAGTGTCTGCTTAGGCTCAGAGCTCTAGACACTGGGTCAAGAAAAAGTAACAAATGAACCAGTTCCAGGTGAAAAAAAAAGGAAAAAAAAACACAAGATAGGGATAAGGAAAAATACAGCAACTGCTGAGTGAGTTTAAACAGTTCCACAGGAAGAACACCTTTGTAAACTGTTTATAACTGATGACAGGTCCTGAGGTTAAAGGCCTAATGAGGAAAACAACAGGTAAGCTGTTATACTGCATGTAGTAATCTCCCTCATCAATGCACAGTAGCAACCTGCTCACATTAACAAGCAGCACGCCAGTATGTTTATTGATCGTCTGCACAAATTAAGTTTTTAATGGAAAGTGGGGTATTACATTAGTACAACTGGAAGACAAAGGCAATTCAGTGTTAAATAAGAAAAAAATATATCAATATCCTAATTCTTAAATGTCACAGAATCATGCAATTGCAAAGTTTCATTTATGGAATGTTTACTGTATTGGGGTGCTTCTCCCCCTTATTCCCCCCTACTCTTTAAAATAAACTACTACTGTCCTGGCTTTTTTTTGTTCAAACACCTTTGTTGAATTATCACTTGTGAGATACGCAAATTTACATTCATATAAAAGTAATCAAAACTACATTAACATAAACATTATGCTTCACATATATTGCTATATATCATATCACCTAAGCAACATTACATTAATTATTCAATTCCTGCATTTTTTAAACAAGAAACATCTATATTAAACCATCACTTATGATACAGGCAATCACACATTTATTTAAATGAAAACAAACCACACCGACACAATCCTAGCTGTAAGCATTTTACATCACAAACCATATTGACACACCCCCAGTTGCAAACATAGTAAATCACTTATAATCTACCCAACCTTTCTGACTGAACATTACATTTAAGTCCTGCCTTCTTTTAAAACCTCATTCCCCCCTGTATGTATAGTTCCACAAATCCCATTTATCTATGTAGTTTGCTCCTACCCTTTTCTAAAGATCTCAGTTCTAGCTGTTTTATCTCTCTTACTATAGTCACTATTTCCAGTACAGCTGGTTTATCTCTCTTACTATAGTCACTATTTCCAGTACAGCTGGTTTATCTCTCTTACTATAGTCACTATTTCCAGTACAGCTGGTTTATCTCTCTTACTATAGTCACTATTTCCAGTACAGCTGGTTTATCTCTCTTACTATAGTCACTATTTCCAGTACAGCTGGTTTATCTCTCTTACTATAGTCACTATTTCCAGTACAGCTGGTTTATCTCTCTTACTATAGTCACTATTTCCAGTATAGCTGGTTTATCTCTCTCACTATAGTCACTATTTCCAGTACAGCTGGTTTATCTCTCTTACTATAGTCACTATTTCCAGTACAGCTGGTTTATCTCTCTCTTACTATAGTCACTATTTCCAGTACAGCTGGTTTATCTCTCTTACTATAGTCACTATTTCCAGTACAGCTGGTTTATCTCTCTTACTATAGTCACTATTTCCAGTACAGCTGGTTTATCTCTCTTACTATAGTCACTATTTCCAGTACAGCTGGTTTATCTCTCTTACTATAGTCACTATTTCCAGTACAGCTGGTTTATCTCTCTTACTATAGTCACTATTTCCAGTACAGCTGGTTTATCTCTCTTACTATAGTCACTATTTC